>NW_028295966.1:12500-22500 GCF_964197995.2 Scardinius erythrophthalmus
GCCCACGTCCTCCGCCGCCGTGGCGGACATTCGTTTCAGACGGGCCATCTGAGTCTCCCGAGGTCGACGCGGCCTGCTTTCCCCGGAGGGAGGCCGCGTCTAGAGTCGACGCGCAAGTCGGGGAGGAGCAAGCTGCCCATAGCGGTCTCTCGACCGGGCAGGGGCCGTCCCCAGGCGCGTCCGAAGTTCCAATCGACCAGGCAACCCCTAAGTGACGGCCCGGAGGAGGGGGTGCGCTCCTCCGGGCCCCAGGCAACCCGGAGGCGCCTGTTCTACGGAAGTCCGTTACCTTGTCCGAGCGGGGCGGTTGTCCCCTTCTCGACAAAACCCCGAAGGTCCGTTTTAGGACCGTCTTTGCTCCGACGTGAGCTCCATCGCACCGCCGGATTCGGCCGCGCCCGAGTCTGAGGCGCCCTCCCTGGGTGCCGGCCAGGGAGGCGGGTCCCCGTGGGGATCTCGTTGGAATGCACATTTCTGGACTCTGTCCGTTTTTTTTTTTTTTTTTTCGGAGGTGGACTTTCCTCCAGGGAAGCCAGGATGTAGGAAACCGAACCGAGGGAACCCGGAGGCACCCGTTTTTCTTCCTCTCACCTTGTCCGAGCGGAGCGTTTGTCCCCTCCTCGACAAAACCCCCAAGGTCCGTTTTAGGACCGTCTTTGCTCCGACGGGAGCTCCGTCACGGCGGACGGATTCGATCGTGCCCGACACCGAGGCGCCCTCCCTGGTCGCCAGCCAGGGAGACGCGTTTTTGTGGGAATCTGGCTGGACCCCATCGTTTCGGACTCTGTCCGTTTTTCGGAGGTGGACTTTTTCCTCCAGGGCGCCTTCGGCGCCGCTCACCGCCCCAGACAAGGCATCCTCCCCAGGATGTAGCGAACCGAACCGAGGGGACCCGGAGGCACCCGTTTGTTTGTTTGTTTGTTTCTTTCTTTCTTTCTTTCTTTCTTTCTTTCTTTCTTTCTTTCTTTCCCCTCTCACCTTGTCCGAGCGGAGCGTGTGTCCCCTTCTTCTCCTCGACAACACCCCCAAGGTCCGTTTCAGGACCGTCTTTGCTCCGACGGGAGCTCCGTCACGGCGGACGGATTCGCTCGTGCCCGACACCGAGGCGCCCTCCCTGGTCACCAGCCAGAGGAGTCGAGTGTTCGTGGGAATCTGGTTGAACCGCAGCGTGTGGGACTCTGTCCGTATCTTTGCTCCACCGCCCTTTCTCCAGGGGTGTCTCAAGCCCCTGGATTCGTTTCGCCATTTACCCAAGACCGACCGTTCGACAAGCATATGGTTGATTTACCTCGGGGATCGACCGAGGGGAGCACCCGGACGAGCGAGCGAGCGAGCGAGCGAACCGCCACGCGCTGGCTTCCTACACGCGGGTCTCGCTCCGCTCGGGCCTGGGGCTCGAGGCGGCACGGCCGCTCATAGGGCGCGCGTGAGGAACCCTCCCGTCTGGGTGGAAGGAGGGGGCCTCTGGATCGAGGCCGTAACCGGGAAGGGTGCTTTCAAAGCGAGGGAGGCGCAGGGCGAAGTTGGGCTCCAAGACGTGCTGGCGGGGTGGGGGCCCCCAAGGAAACCCCACCAACCGTCCAAGCCTCCCGACGCACCCGCGTGGCCGCCCCTGCTGCGGACATCCGTTTTTCCAGACGGGCCAGCTGAGTCTCCCGAGGTTCGAGGCGGCCTGCTTTCCCCGGGGGGAGGCCGCGTCTAGAGTCGACGCGCAAATCGGGGAGGAGCAAGCTGCCCATAGCGGTCTCTCGACCGGGCAGGGGCCGTCCCCTGGCGCGTCCGAAGCTCCAATCGACCAGGCACCCCCCGTGACGTGACGGCCCGAAGGAGAGGGTGCGCTCCTCCGGGCCCCGGGCAACCCGGAGGCGCCCGTTTTCCGTTACCTTGTCACCGGTGTCTTTCACCCCTAGATCGCCCGGGACAGCACACGTTGAACCGGTATGCACGCCCCTGGCACCGAGGGGGGGGGGGGGGGGGGGGGGTCTGGGTGTCCAAACCAGACCCGCGTTTACTGTAAGTCTCTCGCCCGCAACCAAGTGCAACTTCTCTGGGCTGAGTCAGGACGTTTCCCTACCCGGTCTGACCACCGTGGCTCTCTGTTCAGTGTCCGTTGTCCCCCTCCTCCTCGAGACCCCGAAGGTCCGTTTTAGGACCGACTCAGCCCCAGGCGGGGCTCCGGTAGGCGCGCGCCGAACTGTCTGTGACCGGGACCGAGGCACCCTCCCCGGGCTGGCCAGGGAGGTCTGAGAGCACGGAGCTCTGAACCCGCCTCACGTTTACGGACTTGGTCGTTTCTTCACATTTTGACTCAATGGGGGGGTCGTTTGAGCACGATTCGTTTCCCAGGGAGGCTGCACCCTGCCTGGGAAGGGCTTTTCGGAAAACCGGCCTGTCATTTCCTGGAGGTTTCGTACTGCCAGAGACCAAAGTCTCTTCTCTTCCCCAGCCAGAGAGCCCCCTGCCTGGGCTGGCCGGCCGACTCTCTCCTGGAGGCCCTCTCCAACTACAGGACTTCCAGAGATCTGTAATCTGGACTTTATACCCGACCAGGGCAACTCTGAGTGGGACTCACGACGGTCTGATGAGGGCGGTCGGGTGTGTGCCTCCAACCTGCTCTTTCCCTCCTCCACAAAGGCCCGAAGGTCCGTTTTAGGACCGACTCAGCCCCAGGCGGAGCTCCGGTAGGCGCGCGCCGAACTGTCTGTGACCGGGACCGAGGCACCCTCCACGGGCTGGCCAGGGAGGTCTGAGAGCACGGAGCTCTGAACCCGCCTCACGTTTACGGACTTGGTCGTTTCTTCACATTTTGACTCAATGGGGGGGGGGGGGGGTCGTTTGAGCACGATTCGTTTCCCAGGGAGGCTGCACCCTGCCTGGGAAGAGCTTTTCGGAAAACCGGCCTGTCATTTCCTGGAGGTTTCGTACTGCCAGAGACCAAAGTCTCTTCTCTTCCCCAGCCAGAGAGCCCCCTGCCTGGGCTGGCCGGCCGACTCTCTCCTGGAGGCCCTCTCCAACTACAGGACTTCCAGAGATCTGTAATCTGGACTTTATACCCGACCAGGGCAACTCTGAGTGGGACTCACGACGGTCTGATGAGGGCCGCACTCCCCTCCTCCATATAGGCCCGAAGGTCTGTTTCATGACCGTCTTTGCTCCAGACGGAGCTCCGGGGGTGGCGGGGAAATCTGACTCTGACCCAGGACGGGCCACCCTCCCTGGGCCGGCCAGGGAGGTCTGAGAGCACGGAGCTTTGTGTCCACCGCAACATTTTTGGACTTTGTCATTTCGGCACCAGAGTCACTTTCCCCGTGGGCTTTGGGCTTTATTCGTGCCCAGGAGAGGTGCGCCATGCCTGGGATGCACTTTTCAGGGAATCAACCCCCCCATCTTTTTTTTCCTGGAGGTTTCATGCTTTTCAGCGCTCCACCACGGCGGAGGCTGAACTCACTCCCCAGCCAGAGCGCACCCTCCCTGGCTTGGGTCACTGCCTTGAAGGCCCTGGAGGTTTGAACCCACTGCAAGTTTTTGGACTTTGTCATTTCGGCACCAGAGTCACTTTCTCCATGGGCTTTGGGCTTTATTCGTGCCCAGGAAGGCTGCTCCACCCTCCTCCATACATGCCCGAAGGTCCGTTTTAGGACCGTCTTCGCTCCAGACGGAGCTCCAGGGGTGGCGGTCAAATCTGACTCTGGCCCAGGACGGGCTGCCCTCCCTGGGCCGGCCAGGGAGGTCTGAGAGCATGGAGGTTTGAACCCACTGCAAGTTTTTGGACTTTGTCATTTCGGCACCAGAGTCACTTTCTCCATGGGCTTTATTCGTGCCCAGGAAGGCTGCTCCACCCTCCTCCATACATGCCCGAAGGTCCGTTTTAGGACCGTCTTCGCTCCAGACTGAGCTCCAGGGGTGACGGTAAAATCTGACTCTGGCCCAGGACGGGCCGCCCTCCCTGGGCCGGCCAGGGAGGTCTGAGAGCATGGAGGTTTGAACCCACTGCAAGTTTTTGGACTTTGTCATTTCGGCACCAGAGTCACTTTCTCCATGGGCTTTGGGCTTTATTCGTGCCCAGGAGAGGTGCGCCATGCCTGGGATGCACTTTTCAGGGAATCAACCCCCCCATCTTTTTTTTCCTGGAAGTTTCATGCTTTTCAGCGCTCCACCACGGCGGAGGCTGAACTCACTCCCCAGCCAGAGCGCACCCTCCCTGGCTTGGGTCACTGCCTTGAAGGCCCTGGAGGTTTGAACCCACTGCAAGTTTTTGGACTTTGTCATTTCGGCACCAGAGTCACTTTCTCCATGGGCTTTGGGCTTTATTCGTGCCCAGGAAGGCTGCTCCACCCTCCTCCATACATGCCCGAAGGTCCGTTTTAGGACCGTCTTCGCTCCAGACTGAGCTCCAGGGGTGACGGTAAAATCTGACTCTGGCCCAGGACGGGCCGCCCTCCCTGGGCCGGCCAGGGAGGTCTGAGAGCATGGAGGTTTGAACCCACTGCAAGTTTTTGGACTTTGTCATTTCGGCACCAGAGTCACTTTCTCCATGGGCTTTGGGCTTTATTCGTGCCCAGGAGAGGTGCGCCATGCCTGGGATGCACTTTTCAGGGAATCAACCCCCCCCATCTTTTTTTTCCTGGAAGTTTCATGCTTTTCAGCGCTCCACCACGGCGGAGGCTGAACTCACTCCCCAGCCAGAGCGCACCCTCCCTGGCTTGGGTCACTGCCTTGAAGGCCCTGGAGGTTTGAACCCACTGCAAGTTTTTGGACTTTGTCATTTCGGCACCAGAGTCACTTTCTCCATGGGCTTTGGGCTTTATTCGTGCCCAGGAAGGCTGCTCCACCCTCCTCCATACATGCCCGAAGGTCCGTTTTAGGACCGTCTTCGCTCCAGACGGAGCTCCAGGGGTGGCGGTCAAATCTGACTCTGGCCCAGGACGGGCTGCCCTCCCTGGGCCGGCCAGGGAGGTCTGAGAGCATGGAGGTTTGAACCCACTGCAAGTTTTTGGACTTTGTCATTTCGGCACCAGAGTCACTTTCTCCATGGGCTTTATTCGTGCCCAGGAAGGCTGCTCCACCCTCCTCCATACATGCCCGAAGGTCCGTATTAGGACCGTCTTCGCTCCAGACTGAGCTCCAGGGGTGACGGTAAAATCTGACTCTGGCCCAGGACGGGCCGCCCTCCCTGGGCCGGCCAGGGAGGTCTGAGAGCATGGAGGTTTGAACCCACTGCAAGTTTTTGGACTTTGTCATTTCGGCACCAGAGTCACTTCCCCCGTGGGCTTTGGGCTTTATTCGTGCCCAGGAGAGGTGCGCCATGCCTGGGATGCACTTTTCAGGGAATCAACCCCCCCCCATCTCTTTTTTTTTTTTTCCTGGAGGTTTCACGCTTTTCAGAGCTCCACCACGGCGGAGGCTGAACTCACTCCCCCAGCCAGAGCGCACCCTCCCTGGCTTGGGTCACTGACTTGAAGGCCCTGGAGGTTTGAACCCACTGCAGGTTTTTGGACTTTGTCATTTCGGCACCAGAGACACTTTCTCCATGGGCTTTGGGCTTTATTCGTGCCCAGGAGAGGTGCGCCATGCCTGGGATGCACTTTTCAGGGAATCAACCCCCCCATCTTTTTTTCCCCTGGAGGTTTCATGCTTTTCAGAGCTCCACCACGGCGGAGTTTGAACTCACTCCACAGCCAGAGCGCACCCTCCCTGGCAGGGCTTGGAATGGTCCTGGAGGCCCTCTCCCTCCAGGACTTCCAGAGCTCCACCGCGCTCGGCTCGATCTGGATATCATCCCCAGCCAGAGTGGCCCCTGTCTGGGCTTGGAACGGTCCTGCAGGCCCTCTCCCTCCAGGACTTCCAGCGCGCGTGGCGTAAGCTGGAGTTTATACCCACCCAGAGCGGACTCTGAGCGGGGCTCACCA
Source organism: Scardinius erythrophthalmus (assembly GCF_964197995.2). NCBI lineage: Eukaryota > Metazoa > Chordata > Actinopteri > Cypriniformes > Leuciscidae > Scardinius > Scardinius erythrophthalmus. Next base: position 18,410 of record NW_028295966.1, read on the forward strand.
CGGTCTGATGAGGGGGGGTTCACCTTCACCGCACTCCCCTCCTCCGTACAGGCCCGAAGGTCCGTTTTAGGACCGACTTAGCTCCAGGCGGAGCTCCAGGCTGTAGGCCCACCGACCTGTCTGTGCCCGGGACGGAGGCACCCTCCCTGGGCTGGCCAGGGAGGTCTGAGGGCATGGGGCCCTGAACCCACCTCACGTTTATGGACTTTGTCATATTTTTTCCCCAAAATATCCACAGCTCCACCACAACGGTGGAGATTGAACTCACTCTCCCCAGCCAGAGTGCACCCTCCCTGGGCTAGGGTCACTGCCTTGAAAGGTGTCCTGGTGCTCAAGATTCCCAGTGATCCATCCTAGGGCCTTCCGCGGCCGCCCTCCCCAGCCAGAGTGGGCCCCCCGGCTGGGCTTGGACTGGTCCTGGAGGCCCTCTCCCTCCAGGACTTCCAGAGCTCCGGGCGCCCAGCTCGCTCTGTTTTCCGTCCCCAGCCACAGTGGGCCCCCGGCTGGGCTTGGACTGGTCCTGGAGGCCCTCTCCCTCCAGGACTTCCAGAGCTCCGGGCGCCCAGCTCGCTCTGTTTCCCGTCCCCAGCCAGAGTGGGCCCCCGGCTGGGCTTGGACTGGTCCTGGAGGCCCTCTCCCTCCAGGACTTCCAGAGCTCCGGGCGCCCAGCTCGCTCTGTTTTCCGTCCCCAGACAGAGTCACTCAGATTGGGACCGGGGGGGGGGGGTGTCCCACCACCACCACTCTCCTCTCCCATACAGGCCCGAAGGTCCGTTTTAGGACCGTCTCGGCTCCAGCTAGAGCCCCAGGGGTGGCGGGGCTGAGCTGCGTCTGACCGGGGTCAAAACACCCTCCCTGGGTTGGCCGAAGAGCTCCCGGGTGCCTGGAGCTCAGAGTGCACTGCAACATTTGGGACTTAGGTTTTGGGGAGCGAGGATCGGCTCCAGGACCCCCCAGAGCCGGCCGCCGGACTCCCCGGGAGAAGCGGTCACCCCGTTTCTCCCAGACCCCAAATGCTCCCTTGCAGGACACCCTTTGCACCAGCAGGCCCACCAGGACCGCGGGGCTAGGCGCTCCAAGCCGGGTATGGAGCGCTCTGGTCGGGCCTGGTTGCCCACCTTAGAGCGCACGCAGTTTTGATGGACGGTAACCCACTGCAAACGGATTCAAACGGCCGTAACTCGGCCGAGGTGGGTCCTATCGACGCCAATTTTTTATCGTTTGTAGAACGGGACGAGACCTTTCCAAAGAGCCCGGCCACGGCCTCGGGGGCCCCCGGGGGCCCGAGATACAGCGCCGCGAAGGCGAAAAACGCAAATATCTCGGCGAAAACTCAACGGATCCGGCGGGCACCGGGCTCTTCGGAAGCGTCTGGTCGAGACGAAAAGAACGGTACCGGTTTGGTCCGTTTTGGTGGAGTTTTCGCGGAGATATGAGCCGAAAACCACCGGGCGCGCTCCAAAAAGGCGGGGCCGATGACATCACGGCCAATGGGAGGAAAAACGCCCGTATCTCGGCGACGCGAAGACCCAGAGAGCTCAAATTCGGGTGAGGTGGTCCCAGGGGGGCCCTTGCTCGAAGGGGAGAGTGGCGGGCCCCGGGGACGCCCCCTGCCGGATCGCCGCTCGCGGGGGGCCCCCCGACTTTGAACGGTTATATCTCCGGGGCCACGGCGAGTTTCAGCTCGTGGGTGGGCTCATTCGAAAGGCCCCGTGCAGCCCTACGATCGGCTGGTGGTTTGGGGAAGATTGAGCGAGGGGCTCCCGAGATACGAGCCGAAAAAGCTGCGCCTTTGACCGGCCGTAGCTCCCCGACCCCGGGGCCCTCGGGGACGGGGGTGGGCCCGTTGGATAGGTCCCCTCGAGACCTACGATCGACCCGGGTTTGAGATTTTTTCGCAGGGCGCTTTTCGAGATGTTCGCGAAGTTTTCCCTCATTCGCTCAGTTCTCCGCTCAGCCGCTACCTTAAGAGAGTCCCGGTTAGTCCCGCCCGCTCCCTGACCGTGTCCCCAGAACGACGAACCTTCCTCGGCGTGCCACCAGAGCCCCTGGGGCCCGACCCACTGCGGGTTTTGGACTCGGGAGCAGAGAAGGGGCCCGGACTTTGAACGGCCGTGACTCGGGGAAGGTGGGTCCTATCGACGCCAAACTCGGGTCAGAGTAGGGTCTCGGCGGGCCCCTTCCAAGGAGCCCGACCCCGAGCTCCGGGGCCCCCGGGTCCCGGAGAAACGGGGCCCGACAGGACGGCGCGCGCGTCGGAAGGAAAGGCCCCAGGGGCTCGGGGAGGCGGGGTCCGAGAGATGCCCGAGGGACCCCCCGACACCCGAAAGGGCGAGGCGCTGGGACCTCCCCTTCCCGAGATACGGGCCGTTTTGTCCAAAAGTCCCTTGCGCGTAACCGGGCCTATCTCGGGAACCGAAGGTCCCAGCGGCTCGAGACGGCGGGTGCTGGGGGGCCCCGAGGGCACCCTACTCCTCCCGCCGTCCCGAGCTCCGGGGACCTTCCGGTCCCGAGATACGGCCACTTCCTGTCCAGCTTTGACCGGGCGTATCTCCGAGAGTAAGCCGAGTTGGGGCTCCATACTCCGGGCGTGGGGGGAGCACCGTAGGGCCCCCCCCACCCCTGGTGTACGGAGCCCCAACTCGGCTCGGCGGCCGAGATACGGTCACTTCCTGTCCAGCTTTGACCGGGCGTATCTCCGAGAGTAAGCCGAGTTGGGGCTCCATACTCCGGGCGTGGGGGGAGCACCGTAGGGCCCCCCCCACCCCTGGTGTATGGAGCCCCAACTCGGATCGGTTCCAGAGATATACCCGCTTGAAGTTTCAACTTTGACCGGACGTAACTCGAAAAGTAAGCCGAGTTGGGGCTCCATACTCTGGGCGTGGGGGGTGCTCGAGGAGACCCCCCAGCGACCAGAGTATGGAGCCCCAACTCGGATCGGTTCCAGAGATATACCCGCTTGAAGTTTCAACTTTGACCGGACGTAACTCGACAAGTAAGCCGAGTTGGGGCTCCATACTCTGGGCGTGGGGGGACCCCCAGGGGACCCCCTTGTGCCCAGAGTTTGGAGCCCCAACTCGGCTTCATCACTGAGATCTCTACCTTAAGAGAGTCAAAGTTACTCCCGCATCTCCGAAAGTAAGCCGAGTTGGAGCTCCATACTCCGGGCCTGGGGGGAGTACCATAGGGCCCCCCCACCCCTGGTGTATGCTCGAGGAGACCCCAGACCAGAGTATGGAGCCTCGGCATGGTCCCAGATATATACCCGCTTGAAGTTTCAACTTTGACCGGAGGTAACTCGAAAAATAAGCCGAGTTGGGGCTCCATACTCTGGGCGTGGGGGGACCCCCAGGGAACCCCCATGTGCCCAGAGTATGGGGCCCCAACTCGGCATGGTCCCAGAGATATACCTGCTTGAAGTTTCAACTTTGACCGGACGTAACTCGAAAAATAAGCCGAGTTGGGGCTCCATGCTCTGGGCGTGGGGGTACCCCGAGGGGACCCCCATGTGCCCAGAGTATGGGGCCCCAACTCGGCATGGTCCCAGAGATACACCCGCTTGAAGTTTCAACTTTGACCGGGTGTCACTCTCAAAAAAAAAAAAAAAAAAGCAGAGTTGGGGCTCTGTACTCTGGGCGTGGGGGGACCCCGAGGGGACCCCCATGTGCCCAGAGTATGGAGCCCCAACTCGGATTGGTTCCAGAGATATACCCGCTTGAAGTTTCAACTTTGACCGGACGTAACTCGAAAAGTAAGCCGAGTTGGGGCTCCATACTCTGGGCGTGGGGGGTGCTCGAGGAGACCCCCCAGTGACCAGAGTATGGAGCCCCAACTCGGATCGGTTCCAGAGATATACCCGCTTGAAGTTTCAACTTTGACCGGACGTAACTCGAAAAATAAGCCGAGTTGGGGCTCCATGCTCTGGGCGTGGGGGTACCCCGAGGGGACCCCCATGTGCCCAGAGTATGGGGCCCCAACTCGGCATGGTCCCAGAGATACACCCGCTTGAAGTTTCAACTTTGACCGGGTGTCACTCTCAAAAAAAAAAAAAAAAGCAGAGTTGGGGCTCTGTACTCTGGGCGTGGGGGGAC
>NW_028295965.1:7500-15000 GCF_964197995.2 Scardinius erythrophthalmus
CCGAGCGGAGCGTGTGTCCCCTTCTTCTCCTCGACAACACCCCCAAGGTCCGTTTCAGGACCGTCTTTGCTCCGACGGGAGCTCCGTCACGGCGGACGGATTCGCTCGTGCCCGACACCGAGGCGCCCTCCCTGGTCACCAGCCAGAGGAGTCGAGTGTTCGTGGGAATCTGGTTGAACCGCAGCGTGTGGGACTCTGTCCGTATCTTTGCTCCACCGCCCTTTCTCCAGGGGTGTCTCAAGCCCCTGGATTCGTTTCGCCATTTACCCAAGACCGACCGTTCGACAAGCATATGGTTGATTTACCTCGGGGATCGACCGAGGGGAGCACCCGGACGAGCGATGCGAGCGAGCGAGCGAACCGCCACGCGCTGGCTTCCTACACGCGGGTCTCGCTCCGCTCGGGCCTGGGGCTCGAGGCGGCACGGCCGCTCATAGGGCGCGCGTGAGGAACCCTCCCGTCTGGGTGGAAGGAGGGGGCCTCTGGATCGAGGCCGTAACCGGGAAGGGTGCTTTCAAAGCGAGGGAGGCGCAGGGCGAAGTTGGGCTCCAAGACGTGCTGGCGGGGTGGGGGCCCCCAAGGAAACCCCACCAACCGTCCAAGCCTCCCGACGCACCCGCGTGGCCGCCCCTGCTGCGGACATCCGTTTTTCCAGACGGGCCAGCTGAGTCTCCCGAGGTTCGAGGCGGCCTGCTTTCCCCGGGGGGAGGCCGCGTCTAGAGTCGACGCGCAAATCGGGGAGGAGCAAGCTGCCCATAGCGGTCTCTCGACCGGGCAGGGGCCGTCCCCTGGCGCGTCCGAAGCTCCAATCGACCAGGCACCCCCCGTGACGTGACGGCCCGAAGGAGAGGGTGCGCTCCTCCGGGCCCCGGGCAACCCGGAGGCGCCCGTTTTCCGTTACCTTGTCACCGGTGTCTTTCACCCCTAGATCGCCCGGGACAGCACACGTTGAACCGGTATGCACGCCCCTGGCACCGAGGGGGGGGGGGGGGGGGTCTGGGTGTCCAAACCAGACCCGCGTTTACTGTAAGTCTCTCGCCCGCAACCAAGTGCAACTTCTCTGGGCTGAGTCAGGACGTTTCCCTACCCGGTCTGACCACCGTGGCTCTCTGTTCAGTGTCCGTTGTCCCCCTCCTCCTCGAGACCCCGAAGGTCCGTTTTAGGACCGACTCAGCCCCAGGCGGGGCTCCGGTAGGCGCGCGCCGAACTGTCTGTGACCGGGACCGAGGCACCCTCCCCGGGCTGGCCAGGGAGGTCTGAGAGCACGGAGCTCTGAACCCGCCTCACGTTTACGGACTTGGTCGTTTCTTCACATTTTGACTCAATGGGGGGGTCGTTTGAGCACGATTCGTTTCCCAGGGAGGCTGCACCCTGCCTGGGAAGGGCTTTTCGGAAAACCGGCCTGTCATTTCCTGGAGGTTTCGTACTGCCAGAGACCAAAGTCTCTTCTCTTCCCCAGCCAGAGAGCCCCCTGCCTGGGCTGGCCGGCCGACTCTCTCCTGGAGGCCCTCTCCAACTACAGGACTTCCAGAGATCTGTAATCTGGACTTTATACCCGACCAGGGCAACTCTGAGTGGGACTCACGACGGTCTGATGAGGGCGGTCGGGTGTGTGCCTCCAACCTGCTCTTTCCCTCCTCCACAAAGGCCCGAAGGTCCGTTTTAGGACCGACTCAGCCCCAGGCGGAGCTCCGGTAGGCGCGCGCCGAACTGTCTGTGACCGGGACCGAGGCACCCTCCACGGGCTGGCCAGGGAGGTCTGAGAGCACGGAGCTCTGAACCCGCCTCACGTTTACGGACTTGGTCGTTTCTTCACATTTTGACTCAATGGGGGGGGGGGGGTCGTTTGAGCACGATTCGTTTCCCAGGGAGGCTGCACCCTGCCTGGGAAGAGCTTTTCGGAAAACCGGCCTGTCATTTCCTGGAGGTTTCGTACTGCCAGAGACCAAAGTCTCTTCTCTTCCCCAGCCAGAGAGCCCCCTGCCTGGGCTGGCCGGCCGACTCTCTCCTGGAGGCCCTCTCCAACTACAGGACTTCCAGAGATCTGTAATCTGGACTTTATACCCGACCAGGGCAACTCTGAGTGGGACTCACGACGGTCTGATGAGGGCCGCACTCCCCTCCTCCATATAGGCCCGAAGGTCTGTTTCATGACCGTCTTTGCTCCAGACGGAGCTCCGGGGGTGGCGGGGAAATCTGACTCTGACCCAGGACGGGCCACCCTCCCTGGGCCGGCCAGGGAGGTCTGAGAGCACGGAGCTTTGTGTCCACCGCAACATTTTTGGACTTTGTCATTTCGGCACCAGAGTCACTTTCCCCGTGGGCTTTGGGCTTTATTCGTGCCCAGGAGAGGTGCGCCATGCCTGGGATGCACTTTTCAGGGAATCAACCCCCCCATCTTTTTTTTCCTGGAGGTTTCATGCTTTTCAGCGCTCCACCACGGCGGAGGCTGAACTCACTCCCCAGCCAGAGCGCACCCTCCCTGGCTTGGGTCACTGCCTTGAAGGCCCTGGAGGTTTGAACCCACTGCAAGTTTTTGGACTTTGTCATTTCGGCACCAGAGTCACTTTCTCCATGGGCTTTGGGCTTTATTCGTGCCCAGGAAGGCTGCTCCACCCTCCTCCATACATGCCCGAAGGTCCGTTTTAGGACCGTCTTCGCTCCAGACGGAGCTCCAGGGGTGGCGGTCAAATCTGACTCTGGCCCAGGACGGGCTGCCCTCCCTGGGCCGGCCAGGGAGGTCTGAGAGCATGGAGGTTTGAACCCACTGCAAGTTTTTGGACTTTGTCATTTCGGCACCAGAGTCACTTTCTCCATGGGCTTTATTCGTGCCCAGGAAGGCTGCTCCACCCTCCTCCATACATGCCCGAAGGTCCGTTTTAGGACCGTCTTCGCTCCAGACTGAGCTCCAGGGGTGACGGTAAAATCTGACTCTGGCCCAGGACGGGCCGCCCTCCCTGGGCCGGCCAGGGAGGTCTGAGAGCATGGAGGTTTGAACCCACTGCAAGTTTTTGGACTTTGTCATTTCGGCACCAGAGTCACTTTCTCCATGGGCTTTGGGCTTTATTCGTGCCCAGGAGAGGTGCGCCATGCCTGGGATGCACTTTTCAGGGAATCAACCCCCCCATCTTTTTTTTCCTGGAAGTTTCATGCTTTTCAGCGCTCCACCACGGCGGAGGCTGAACTCACTCCCCAGCCAGAGCGCACCCTCCCTGGCTTGGGTCACTGCCTTGAAGGCCCTGGAGGTTTGAACCCACTGCAAGTTTTTGGACTTTGTCATTTCGGCACCAGAGTCACTTTCTCCATGGGCTTTGGGCTTTATTCGTGCCCAGGAAGGCTGCTCCACCCTCCTCCATACATGCCCGAAGGTCCGTTTTAGGACCGTCTTCGCTCCAGACGGAGCTCCAGGGGTGGCGGTCAAATCTGACTCTGGCCCAGGACGGGCTGCCCTCCCTGGGCCGGCCAGGGAGGTCTGAGAGCATGGAGGTTTGAACCCACTGCAAGTTTTTGGACTTTGTCATTTCGGCACCAGAGTCACTTTCTCCATGGGCTTTATTCGTGCCCAGGAAGGCTGCTCCACCCTCCTCCATACATGCCCGAAGGTCCGTATTAGGACCGTCTTCGCTCCAGACTGAGCTCCAGGGGTGACGGTAAAATCTGACTCTGGCCCAGGACGGGCCGCCCTCCCTGGGCCGGCCAGGGAGGTCTGAGAGCATGGAGGTTTGAACCCACTGCAAGTTTTTGGACTTTGTCATTTCGGCACCAGAGTCACTTCCCCCGTGGGCTTTGGGCTTTATTCGTGCCCAGGAGAGGTGCGCCATGCCTGGGATGCACTTTTCAGGGAATCAACCCCCCCCCCCCCCCCATCTCTTTTTTTTTTTTTCCTGGAGGTTTCACGCTTTTCAGAGCTCCACCACGGCGGAGGCTGAACTCACTCCCCCAGCCAGAGCGCACCCTCCCTGGCTTGGGTCACTGACTTGAAGGCCCTGGAGGTTTGAACCCACTGCAGGTTTTTGGACTTTGTCATTTCGGCACCAGAGACACTTTCTCCATGGGCTTTGGGCTTTATTCGTGCCCAGGAGAGGTGCGCCATGCCTGGGATGCACTTTTCAGGGAATCAACCCCCCCATCTTTTTTTCCCCTGGAGGTTTCATGCTTTTCAGAGCTCCACCACGGCGGAGTTTGAACTCACTCCACAGCCAGAGCGCACCCTCCCTGGCAGGGCTTGGAATGGTCCTGGAGGCCCTCTCCCTCCAGGACTTCCAGAGCTCCACCGCGCTCGGCTCGATCTGGATATCATCCCCAGCCAGAGTGGCCCCTGTCTGGGCTTGGAACGGTCCTGCAGGCCCTCTCCCTCCAGGACTTCCAGCGCGCGTGGCGTAAGCTGGAGTTTATACCCACCCAGAGCGGACTCTGAGCGGGGCTCACCACGGTCTGATGAGGGGGGGTTCACCTTCACCGCACTCCCCTCCTCCGTACAGGCCCGAAGGTCCGTTTTAGGACCGACTTAGCTCCAGGCGGAGCTCCAGGCTGTAGGCCCACCGACCTGTCTGTGCCCGGGACGGAGGCACCCTCCCTGGGCTGGCCAGGGAGGTCTGAGGGCATGGGGCCCTGAACCCACCTCACGTTTATGGACTTTGTCATATTTTTTCCCCAAAATATCCACAGCTCCACCACAACGGTGGAGATTGAACTCACTCTCCCCAGCCAGAGTGCACCCTCCCTGGGCTAGGGTCACTGCCTTGAAAGGTGTCCTGGTGCTCAAGATTCCCAGTGATCCATCCTAGGGCCTTCCGCGGCCGCCCTCCCCAGCCAGAGTGGGCCCCCCGGCTGGGCTTGGACTGGTCCTGGAGGCCCTCTCCCTCCAGGACTTCCAGAGCTCCGGGCGCCCAGCTCGCTCTGTTTTCCGTCCCCAGCCACAGTGGGCCCCCGGCTGGGCTTGGACTGGTCCTGGAGGCCCTCTCCCTCCAGGACTTCCAGAGCTCCGGGCGCCCAGCTCGCTCTGTTTCCCGTCCCCAGCCAGAGTGGGCCCCCGGCTGGGCTTGGACTGGTCCTGGAGGCCCTCTCCCTCCAGGACTTCCAGAGCTCCGGGCGCCCAGCTCGCTCTGTTTTCCGTCCCCAGACAGAGTCACTCAGATTGGGACCGGGGGGGGGGTGTCCCACCACCACCACTCTCCTCTCCCATACAGGCCCGAAGGTCCGTTTTAGGACCGTCTCGGCTCCAGCTAGAGCCCCAGGGGTGGCGGGGCTGAGCTGCGTCTGACCGGGGTCAAAACACCCTCCCTGGGTTGGCCGAAGAGCTCCCGGGTGCCTGGAGCTCAGAGTGCACTGCAACATTTGGGACTTAGGTTTTGGGGAGCGAGGATCGGCTCCAGGACCCCCCAGAGCCGGCCGCCGGACTCCCCGGGAGAAGCGGTCACCCCGTTTCTCCCAGACCCCAAATGCTCCCTTGCAGGACACCCTTTGCACCAGCAGGCCCACCAGGACCGCGGGGCTAGGCGCTCCAAGCCGGGTATGGAGCGCTCTGGTCGGGCCTGGTTGCCCACCTTAGAGCGCACGCAGTTTTGATGGACGGTAACCCACTGCAAACGGATTCAAACGGCCGTAACTCGGCCGAGGTGGGTCCTATCGACGCCAATTTTTTATCGTTTGTAGAACGGGACGAGACCTTTCCAAAGAGCCCGGCCACGGCCTCGGGGGCCCCCGGGGGCCCGAGATACAGCGCCGCGAAGGCGAAAAACGCAAATATCTCGGCGAAAACTCAACGGATCCGGCGGGCACCGGGCTCTTCGGAAGCGTCTGGTCGAGACGAAAAGAACGGTACCGGTTTGGTCCGTTTTGGTGGAGTTTTCGCGGAGATATGAGCCGAAAACCACCGGGCGCGCTCCAAAAAGGCGGGGCCGATGACATCACGGCCAATGGGAGGAAAAACGCCCGTATCTCGGCGACGCGAAGACCCAGAGAGCTCAAATTCGGGTGAGGTGGTCCCAGGGGGGCCCTTGCTCGAAGGGGAGAGTGGCGGGCCCCGGGGACGCCCCCTGCCGGATCGCCGCTCGCGGGGGGCCCCCCGACTTTGAACGGTTATATCTCCGGGGCCACGGCGAGTTTCAGCTCGTGGGTGGGCTCATTCGAAAGGCCCCGTGCAGCCCTACGATCGGCTGGTGGTTTGGGGAAGATTGAGCGAGGGGCTCCCGAGATACGAGCCGAAAAAGCTGCGCCTTTGACCGGCCGTAGCTCCCCGACCCCGGGGCCCTCGGGGACGGGGGTGGGCCCGTTGGATAGGTCCCCTCGAGACCTACGATCGACCCGGGTTTGAGATTTTTTCGCAGGGCGCTTTTCGAGATGTTCGCGAAGTTTTCCCTCATTCGCTCAGTTCTCCGCTCAGCCGCTACCTTAAGAGAGTCCCGGTTAGTCCCGCCCGCTCCCTGACCGTGTCCCCAGAACGACGAACCTTCCTCGGCGTGCCACCAGAGCCCCTGGGGCCCGACCCACTGCGGGTTTTGGACTCGGGAGCAGAGAAGGGGCCCGGACTTTGAACGGCCGTGACTCGGGGAAGGTGGGTCCTATCGACGCCAAACTCGGGTCAGAGTAGGGTCTCGGCGGGCCCCTTCCAAGGAGCCCGACCCCGAGCTCCGGGGCCCCCGGGTCCCGGAGAAACGGGGCCCGACAGGACGGCGCGCGCGTCGGAAGGAAAGGCCCCAGGGGCTCGGGGAGGCGGGGTCCGAGAGATGCCCGAGGGACCCCCCGACACCCGAAAGGGCGAGGCGCTGGGACCTCCCCTTCCCGAGATACGGGCCGTTTTGTCCAAAAGTCCCTTGCGCGTAACCGGGCCTATCTCGGGAACCGAAGGTCCCAGCGGCTCGAGACGGCGGGTGCTGGGGGGCCCCGAGGGCACCCTACTCCTCCCGCCGTCCCGAGCTCCGGGGACCTTCCGGTCCCGAGATACGGCCACTTCCTGTCCAGCTTTGACCGGGCGTATCTCCGAGAGTAAGCCGAGTTGGGGCTCCATACTCCGGGCGTGGGGGGAGCACCGTAGGGCCCCCCCCACCCCTGGTGTACGGAGCCCCAACTCGGCTCGGCGGCCGAGATACGGTCACTTCCTGTCCAGCTTTGACCGGGCGTATCTCCGAGAGTAAGCCGAGTTGGGGCTCCATACTCCGGGCGTGGGGGGAGCACCGTAGGGCCCCCCCCACCCCTGGTGTATGGAGCCCCAACTCGGATCGGTTCCAGAGATATACCCGCTTGAAGTTTCAACTTTGACCGGACGTAACTCGAAAAGTAAGCCGAGTTGGGGCTCCATACTCTGGGCGTGGGGGGTGCTCGAGGAGACCCCCCAGCGACCAGAGTATGGAGCCCCAACTCGGATCGGTTCCAGAGATATACCCGCTTGAAGTTTCAACTTTGACCGGACGTAACTCGACAAGTAAGCCGAGTTGGGGCTCCATACTCTGGGCGTGGGGGGACCCCCAGGGGACCCCCTTGTGCCCAGAGTTTGGAGCC
>NW_028295964.1:0-24621 GCF_964197995.2 Scardinius erythrophthalmus
TGCCAGGTTGAGCTGCAGGTGATGTTCCTTCATCCATGTGGAGATGTCCGCCAGACAGCTTGAGATCCGTGCAGCTACTGTGGGATCATCTGGTTGAAACGAGAGGAAGAGCTGTGTGTCATCAGCATAGCAGTGGTGGGAGAAGCCGTGTGCCTGTATGATGTGTCCCAGTGATGTGGTGTAGATGGAGAAGAGGAGCGGTCCAAGCACTGAGCCCTGGGGAACCCCTGTGGTCAGCTGATGTGCTCTGGATACCTCGCCTCTCCATGCGACCCTGAAGGACCGACCTGTGAGATAGGACTCAAACCAGTGGAGTGAAGTTCCTGTGATGCCCAGAGATGAGAGGCTGGGCAGAAGGATCTGATGGTTCACGGTGTCGAAGGCAGCAGATCCAGGAGAATGAGGACTGATGATTTGGAAGCAGCTTTTGCGATCCGTAGGGCTTCTGTGACCGACAGTAATGCAGTCTCAGTAGAATGCCCTTTCCTGAAGCCAGATTGGTTGACATCCAGCTGGTTGTTCAGAGACGGGAAAGATGTTACTTGGTTGAAAGCAGCTCTTTCAAGAGTTTCTGCAGTGAATGGTAGGAGAGAGATAGGTCTGTAATTCTCTACAGATGATGTGTTTAGTGTTGGTTTAAGCAGTGGAGTAACCCGAGCCGGCGGGAGTGCGGTAGGGAAAGTGCCAGTCTGGAGGGATGAGATGGTGATGTGTGTGAGTGCTGGGAGAAGTGTGGGAGAGATGGCTGGTAGAAGGTGTACTAGAGATAGAAGACACTAGAAAAAGCGGTATCCTCACAACTGTGTTCCTTTCTTGAAAGAAATGATATCTGGGAGGATTATCACACACACACACACACACACACACACACACACACACACACACACACACACACACACACACACACACAAACAAACGTGCACACTCTCACACACAAACATGCACACTCTCTCTCACACACACACACACACACACACACACACACACACACACACACAAACGTGCACACTCTCACACACACACACACACACACACACACACAAACATGCACACTCTCACACACACTCACCACACGCACTGCTGAGGAAGTTTTCTCAGAAATGTTTGTGGTGTGTTGTTGATCTGCTGATAAAACAGACGAGTGTGAGTGTGTGTGTGTGTGTGTGAGTGTGTTTCTCTCTCAGATGACGCTTCATATTTGCTTTTATATTATTAATGAGGAATAAATTAGATTTCCTTTCCTACAGCTTACATCGTGCAGGTCTTTATAAATTGCAAGTGTGTTGTTGTGCAGAGCTGCTGTTGTGTGTGTGTGTGTGTGTGTGTGTGTGTGTGTGTGTGTGTGTGTGTTTATCTCATCTCATATGCTGTTAACCAGAGATGCTGAAAGCAACACATCAAACGCGATGTTGAGTTCTATATTTGCTGACTTGCAGAGAAATCATCAACTCACTGAACCAGATGACAGAAACCACACACACACACACACACACACACACACACACACACACACACGACCTACTGAGACGATAAATGTCACACTTCTGCTGTGTGCGGTTAGTGCTGCACCAGAATCAACAAACACACACTCAAATACACAAACACACACTCAACACTCAGAGACACACACTCACTCTCTTACACACACACACATTTTTATGATTTAATTATGTTTAATTTTTGTTTGAAAATGTATTTATTTTCAGTATCGATTCAGTTCAGTTCAATAACTGTGTACAGTTCATATGTTGTGCTCATACTGTATATAAGTGTATTTGTGCACGTGTGTGTGACAAACTCCTGTAACACACACTGGAGCAAAGCCACAGGAGTGTTTTACATCCCTCGCATCTGTGTGTAGTGTGTGTGTGGCTAATCATTTGATGTGTGTGTGGAGTTACTACACAAAAATATCATTTATTTTTTATTTGTCATATAGTTGTGAATGAAGTGTGTGCTTGTGCAAGAGTTGTGTGATGTTCAGCTTCTAATGGAGCAACGGCTCAATGAAAAACTGTAAATCATGTTTATGGAACATTATAATATTAGAAGAACCGGTCTTGTAATGTTGAGAGGAAACATTTTCTGAACGTCCTTGTTATTAATATATTTGCTGGACGCTTTTGTGATGTAATCAGACAACACTGTGGAACATCCAGATGATTACTTTAGATGAATGCTCTATTGTTAAAAGAAAATTCTTTAACGAGTTCTTGGAATATTATGCATAACTGATGATGCACTAAATCTTGGGAGGAGACATTTGAACATTATTCTTAGAGTAATTTAATCGGAAGGATCAGAGAACAGGAAACACTCTCTCAGAGTTACACACACTTACATTAACACTTCATCAGATCGAGACTCTTCTCTCCACACACACACACTGACTTCACAGAGGAGTCCGGCTTCTGCTCGCCTCATGGTTGAAGTTCATCATTGATTGTCATTTGCTTGTTTAACGGTGAAGCTGCTCATAAAGCACTATAGAAATAAAGCTGAATTGACTTGAGCACTATATATCTATAATAATCTAGTGAACGACAGGATTTGGTCAGAGTTATTCAGAGTTATTCAGAGTTATTCAGAGTTATTCAGAGTTATTCAGAGTTATTCAGAGTTATTCAGAGTTATTCAGAGTTATTCAGAGTTATTCCCACAACTCAAACGAAAGCATTTGCACGATCTGAGAAATGTTGCCGTTTTCTCGCTTTCGGTTCACAGAAGCTGTGAAACAGGATCTGCTCGCTTCTCGTTCCCTAAAGGGCGAGCTCAGCGGAGGCCGGCTCATCTTACCCCAGGACCCCGGAGCTGCAGAACCCGTTTCGAGGGAAGCAAACGTGCATAAAGCCCTGTGGTTTATTTACGTGTCTACAAGGCGAAGCATAATCACATGATGCACACAACAAAAGTTCTCTCCACGATTTTATTAAAAAAATAAATCTGAAAAAGCTAAAATCTTGTATCTGGGTCAGGAAGAGCCCAGTCGTGTGGCGTGAGCAGGCGCCGGCGCCGAGTCGGGCCGGAGCTCAGCCGGAGTTTAGCCAGAGCCACTTGTGCATGTCAGTGTCCATGTCGGAGCGACCCGTTCGTCACCGCATCAGGAAGGCCAGGCCGGCGCCGATGCCCGCGCAGCCCACGACCGCCATCAGAGCGTTACGCACCATCGACTCCACGTCCTCCTCGCGGAAGAACTCCACAAACCCTTCCTGCAGAGAGAGAGGACACACACATGAGCAGGAGACACACACCAGACCTGACACCTGAGCTCAGCTTCACTTCTGCTCAATGAACTCCACGAGTGTGTGTGCGTGCACGTGTGTGTGTGCGTGTGCACGTGTGAAACACATGAGTGGAAAACACTTAACACCGGTTCTGATACCTGAGCTCAGCTTCACTTCTGCTCAATGAACTCAGACCTTCACGTGTGTGTGTGTGTGTGTGTGTGTGTGTGTGTGTGTGTGTGTGTGTGTGTGTGTGTCCCAAGCCGTTGTGATCTGCATTTCGTGATACACATCTGCGATATTCGGCTATATTGCGCGGCGCTAATAGAGTGACTGACTCACCCAGCCGTTGTTTTTCTGCATCCAGTGGTGCTGTTCTGAGATCAGGTATGAGGAGATCTGCTGCGCCACGGCCTCCACACACTCCTCGCGCCCGCACTCCTTCAGGCGCGCACACACCACCGCCCCGAACGCCACCAGGCTTGTGATGCGGCCCCAGTTCGTGCTGCCGTCGCTGAACATGTTCTTCGCTATCGAGCCGATGAGGTCCATCGAGTCCTTCTCAGAGTCCATGTGGAGACGCTGCAACATCCCTGAGGAGACAGAGCAGAGTCAACTACTGATCCCAGATCAGATCACAAAACATCCCTGAGGAGACGAGCAGAGTCAACTACTGATCCCAGATCAGCTCACAGGAACAACTGATCACATGACTCACATGATCTCTCCTCATGCAGTGCTGGTGTTTAGTGCACTATTGCATGATGCTGATAAAGGACACATTTCCCTTTGGTTTTTCAATCAGAATTGTGAAATGTAATCAGAATACATTACCTAAAATGGAATGTAATCTACAACCTACAATGTCATAGATTACATTCCTAACTAGTTTTAGTTAGACCAGCGCCGGGAGCGCAGACCATTTATCCCGTCGTACAACTAGGAGTGGATTCAGACGCCCTGAGAGCACTGGCTTTAGACCATACCTCAGATCATTAAAATAGGGGCCCTGAACTCAGATCAGCTCATAACTACTGGACTCAGATCAGCTCATAACTACTGGACTCAGATCAGCTCATAACTACTGAACTAGGGCTGCACGATTAATCGCACTTTCCATGTAGTCGCAGTTAAATCGAGATGGCTTATCGTGATTTTGAAGTCACAAAGGCTGCGATTATACTTTATGTGCAGCTTGTCAGTGATGTACGGCTCAGTAACGCGTCTCACTCTGAAAGCACTGTGAGTTTGAGTCACTTATAACGTGCATTTTAAAAAACACGCGTTAAACGTCTTTCCAAACACGAGAAGCATTTATGAACCTCTTTTTAATAACATGCGACATTTAACAACATGCATTTACTCCAAACACACTTCATAACGACAGCTGAGCTCCTCCTGTGAGATGATGAGCTTCTGACACAGAATAAGGCAGTCGTGTGTTTATTAGTCATGTTTAATCAAAGCGTTTCGGTCTTCTGCTTATTCAGCTACAGCGATAGGGCTCTCCTGGAATGATGCGCATTATTGTACTTCTGCGGAGGGGCATATTTAGCGTGTTTGCGTGAGAGCGCCCTCTGGTGTTCAGATGGGGCAGTGTTTACTACCAATCATCCGCACTCCACTGACAAGCTGCGCATAAGATAATCGCAGCCTTTGCCAAATAGCATGCGGTTTTATTGCGATTAATCGTGCAGTCCTATACTGAACTCAGATCAGCTGACAGAACTACTGAACTCAGATCAGCTCACAGAACTACTGAACTCAGACCAGCTCACAGAACTACTGAACTCAGACCAGCTCACAGAGCTACTGAACTCAGACCAGCTCATAGGAACTGACCATGACACACATATGAATCTCTACTCATGCGGTTCTGATGTAATGTTTATTGCACCATTGCATGATGTTGATAAATGAAATTCTTTCCCTTTAAAAAAAAAAAAAAAAAAGGTACAAAGATGCCATTCAAATCATAATCTAATTTAAAAAAAGAAATCTAAAAGTAATCAGAATACATGACCTAAAATGGAACGTAATCTACTACCTATAATATCATGGATTACAATCCTAACTACAGTTTTAGTCACGTCATTTGCAATCAGTAATAGATAAATTTGCATAATACACATTTGCTATTATACCGTAATTACATCCAATTTCGCTGGCCCCGCCCCCTTTTGACTGACAGCGCATAACCAGCTCTGGCCTTTGGCCGCACTAAACTGCAGAGTTCACGAAATTCTCGCAGTGAAATCATTTATTAGCAATGTGTTAAAAACTGTTCCACTCTGCACTTCTGAAGCGGTTAGTCAGTGTTTCTGAAAGCCGCCTCCCCCACACTGAGCCGAAGATAAGCGGAACTCCGGCTTTCCGAGAAGCGCGCTGACGAACTCTGCGGTTGACCAGATAAAGCCCTACCGAGAAAAACCCCACCGAGGAACAGAAACAGCTTTATTTACGATCACAGAACTAAAAATAATACAAAATGAAACTAAATAAAACACTTGAGAGACAACTTATATCACTATCATAACCGAAACAAATAAACTGATCAGAAGTAAAAATATAGCTTATTATAATTAGTCTGTAAACTGACAAAGTGACTCTGGTTTACTCTTAAATCAGACAAACTCATTTTAGAGTAATCATTTATACTGTATTCTTCTGATGAGTTGATCTATGTTTGGATTTAGTACTTTAAATATAAAAAAACAAAGACAAACAGCCGCACCGGGAGCGCGCATGCGCGCGTCTTACCTTTGTATACTATCTGGTGTTTCTCGAGAATCTCCCCAACGACGCGCTTCATTGTCGGCAGCGCGCGGTTATGGTTCTGCTCCGGTGAACACATTCCCGTGTGTGCGCGATAGAAGACCAGCAGGAGCTGTCGGGTATCACGGTCCAGTTCTGCGGACCCGAGCTCGTCTGAGTCCGGAGTGGACGGGAGAGAGCCGTCGGTCGCGGACACGAAGCGCCCGTCGAGCTGGAGGCCTTTCAGCCCGCTCGTTCCGTTCGTTCCCGGTCTCACCGGCTTTAACGTGGAGTCCATCTCATCCGCGCACCCGTCCAGCTCGTCCTCGTTGTGCGCTTTCAGCGAGGGCACGAGCGTCGTGTGCGCGCCCTGTGCTAAAAAACTGATCGCGGCCGTTCGCCTGATTCCTAAAGCCAGAGTCATAATTACGCTTACAAACAGAAAAAAGATGACAGGTAAAACTTAAATACGACCTGAACGATTAAGATTGAAGCTTATGCTTTGTTTAAATAATGAAGGTTAAAGCTCGAAGGCGACGGTTATAGTGCTCGTGATGGTCGACACTCTTGTGCGAGTGAAGCGGAAGTTGCTAGAACAAGGATGGGTTTTATATTGTCTGCGTAATGACGTGTTCTTTGAGTCATATCCTTAACCCCGCCCCTAATATCCATATATGGCTTTCCTTTTTTAGCATTTCCGAAGAATTTCTCAATGTTCTTACCGAATATTTAGAACTGACTGAATGGAATGTTTCACCTGAAGGTCAGAAATGTTTTATAAACCACGTTGTTGGATGACGGTGAATATATATATATATATATATATATATATATATATATATATATATATATATATATATAAAAATTATTATTAATTCAATGTTGATTCTAGGTGAATTCTTTATATAATTTCAGCTCAGATTAGTGAAATACAGGCCTGATGCAAAGTAAATCAGTCACATCAGGGAGGAACTGGAGCTGTGAGATACAGAGATCAGTCAGTATGTAAAACTGAACCTGACACTAGTGACCCTTTACCCTCTGACTCACGCTGAGCCAGCTTTACACTCAACACATCAGCTCACACTCCATACACACACACACACACACACACACACACCTAGGCGTTGCATTTGGAATTTTTATATGATGTATATCTTATTGAATAGATATGATTACTTTCTGTCAAGTATTTTCAATCAAAAAGCTCAGTGTTGCTGTCACTATAGAGACCTCTGGTGGGCATTGGCCTTCTATGATTACATATGACAATAGACTTGTAAATATGTGTTTTATATTAATGTGAGCAAAGCACTCAGAGCACAGTCTAACTTAATGTAAACTTTTATTTTTAAAAACTACCATCAAATTCTTCACTCCAATATTTTACACACACACAGCCTATATTTTAAGTTTTTTTGCATTGTGAAATTATTTGAAATTAGTGGAACGTTTATAAAGCATACTCTCTGATATCACTATGCTTTTTATGTTCTTTGTTAAGCTAAAAAAAAATCATTTTAATCTTTTTATGCTCTTAAATGATTGTACACTTTTATATGTATTTATCCGTCATGCAAAACAAAATGTTGTTTTAACTTTAAATTATTTCTGCATCATGATGTTTATTGCACCTTTAATTTGCAGATTTAATCAAAAACACGTATTATCGTAATTAATTATTATTATTATATTTTATAATCTAACCATCATGAAAATAATGCCACAATGCTGAAAACAAAAAAAAACCACAATCCTACACAACAGTGTGAGTAATTCTACATCACAGTGACAGTACATCATCAGCCAGTGAGAGGAATACTTCTACATCTCTGTTCCGCCCCCAGAAGATCTGATATTATTAAAGTGCGTGAGAAATCTGGGGTTTATTAGTTCAGTCTGAGGTAAAAACAGTCAAACTACTTCAGAAAACAGAACAGATACAGTTTATATTTATATTTATACAGGATTCTTTGATGAATAGAACGTTCAAAAGAATGGCGTTTATCTGAAATAGAATCTTTTGTAACATTATAAATGTCTTTACTGTCACATTTGATCAATTTTAAGCATCTTTGATGAATAATGCGTCTTTTTTAAATCTTACTGACCCCAGACATTGAGTGCTAGTGTGACGTTGGCCTATACCTCGTGTCAGGCCTATAAAGCACACGTTACTCCTCCACTGGACTGGTTTGGGACACACCCTGCTGGTTTCGTCAGCTCTCTCTCTCTCTCTCTCTCAGCCCAACCCTAGTGAATCTCCCATTAGATTTGATCTGCATCTTCAGTGTCTGGATCTTCTCTAGAGGTTTAGATCCCTCAGCTACCCCCGAGAATAAGCGCTATGACTCGTCTCAGTGTGTGTGTGTGTGTGTGTGTGTGTGTGTGTGTGTTTATCCGGCCAGTTTGCTGGCGAGGGCGCTGGGTTTCCTCTGAGGAAGATCCTGTGGTTTGGGAATATGGTCTCCGGTCACCAGCTTCTCTTCAGGGCCGGTTGCCAGCACGACTTTGCTCTTCATCTTGGCTTTTGCCATGTTATAATCGCCCGAGTCAAAGTACTTTTGCTGTAAGAGGAGGGATTTACACGCATCATTTAGACTGTTGTTCACTCAAACATGAAAATGATCCCTGGATTTACTGTTGGCTCTACTCACTCCTTTCTGCAGCCTCTTCATCAGAAAGCCAGAACCGCCTGGTTTTTGTCCCAGATTTGGATATTTTGCCTTGAGTTTTGCCTCTTCAGACAGTACTGGGTTACAGATCTTTTCCGGAGAATCCTGCAAATACACATTTTTTAGACATTTCATTACATTTATTTTTATTTGATATTTTACAGTTAATATCGCTTTAAAATTATGATATTTTCCCATGAAGCTGATTTCAAACTATCTGTAATGTATAAAGCTGCATTGAAACAATCTATATTGTTAAAAGCGCTATATAAATGAAGGTGATTTGACTTGACAATAAATCACCATATGAATATGAATAAATGTGTTTTGACTATTTTAATGAATCAGTTCCGTCAAGTTATCAGAGCTAAATGTTTAATTATAAATATTTATAGACAAAAACAATTTCTCTTGATACAAGCAAAAACTGTTTACATTTGACAAGCGGCGAATATGTATACAACATGTTCTGCACTAACAAAATGACAACAAACACCGACCAATAGGAGTCTACTATCTATGTGACTGATGGACTGATCGACCAATCAGAGCGAGGATATGCTCGCAGAGTGGGTGTGACCTCGGTGAGGATCCGTTAAATCACGATTTCTTTTTTATTCCTGTCTTAACAGCAGTAAATACCAGTTAAAGTCATGAACTGGTTTTAAAATGACTGGTTATTTGTGTTTATGTTGTTTCATTCATTGATCGCAGTGGCGGTACCTGCTTCTCTTCGGACTCCAGCTGAAGAGAGTCCGTGTCATGATTCTCTGACATGATTCCCCCGCGACAGAAACACTGGAAATAAAAATGGTCTTTCGTCAATAACTAATAAAAATAGACTAATAATGTTAGTCAAAGAGCAGCAGGCGCGATAAATACTGCAATATATCTTGCCTTAAAGCCAAAATGGCGAATGACACGTGAGTGACGTTATCAGCATGGGTGGGTCCAGGGTGAAAGTGGCCAATGAGAGCGCGACGTGATGATTACGTAGAGCACATTGCAAATTATTTTTTATTTACATATATCTGTGTAATGAGTATCTAGTGTGATGAGTACTGATTTAAGCCTGCAGGTGGCAGTAATGTGGGGTATAAGATGAAGTGCATTCCCTAGAGGAAGAGGTTGTAATGGAGACATGCTTGGTGTGCCACATGGAATAAAGAAGCCAGTACCACCTATTCTTTTTATCTTTATTTGTTGTCTCTGGAACAATACATGGTACCAGGAGTGGGGTCTGAAAAACCCAATGGATGCCATTAAACCACCGGGATCGCTGAAGTTGTGTGGAAATGTTGATGCACATTGGAGGACTTTCAAACAGCAGTTTGAGTTGTATGTTGTTGCTGTTGGACAACAAGCGGCTGTGGATGAAAGAAAAATCGCCCTGTTACTTACCATTGCTGGAGCTGATGCCGTGGAGGTCTATAACACCTTTAATTTTGATGAAGAGGCAGACAAGAAGAAACTGGATAAGGTACTGGAAAAATTTGATGCTCATTGTTTGTCAAGGAAGAACGAGACATATGAACGATATGTATTCAGAACACGTGTGCAGCATGAAGGAGAGGCTTTTGATTACTTTCTGACTGATCTCAAGATAAAGGCAAAGACTTGTAACTTTAATGAATTGAGAGATTCAATGATTCGTGATCAGATTGTTTTTGGTATCTATGAGAAGAAACTGAGAGAAAGATTGTTACGAGAATCAGAACTCACCTTGGAGTATGCTGTCAAATTGTGCCAATCCAGTGAAGTAGCGAGACAGCAAGTGAAGCAGTTTGATGGGACTAATACGTGATACGTGTGTATCAAGTGATGATTCAGTCAAGTCTTCGATGTGGATTGTTCCTCTTGTGGTGAATGGGACTGTAGTACCCTTTAAATTAGATACGGGTGCAAAAGTTAATTTAATTAACATCAGAGATGTGAAAGCACTGAAAGAAAAACCTCTAATTAAAAAACGTACAGTTCCCCTCAAAGCCTATAATGGACAACCAATTGAAACACGAGGAATATGCAGACTAAACATACAAGTAAAAGGAAAGATGAAGAGTTTGATGTTTGTTGTAGTTCCCAATGGTCATGAATCTCTTTTAGGAGATAAAGCGTGTGAAGACCTTCATTTGGTTAAAAGAGTGTATCAAGTCAATAAGGAAACGGTAGTCTTACAGCCTGTCTGTGACAATATAACTGACATTGTCAAACAATTTCCAGATGTTTTTGAAGGTCAAGGCACACTGCCATTTACCTATAAAATACAACTGAAAGATGATGCTTCTCCAGTCATACATGCTCCTCGGCGGGTCCCTGCACCTCTGCGCGAGGCCTTGAAAAAGGAATTGGATCGCATGACCCAATCAGGAGTAATCCAACGGATTGATCAACCTACAGACTGGGTAAACTCCATAACATGTGTGAAGAAGCCTAATGGTGATTTAAGAGTGTGCTTAGATCCTAAAGACCTCAATGATAGCATCAAACGAGAACATTACCAGATACCCACCCGTGAAGAGATCATTAGTGACATGTCAGGAGCTAAGTTTTTCAGCAAATTAGATGCATCTCAAGGATTCTGGCAGATCCGATTGGATTCTGAGAGTAGCCAGTATTGTACATTTAATACTCCCTTTGGGCGATATTGTTTTCTTCGACTTCCTTTTGGAATCAAATCAGCTCCTGAGATTTTTCATCGAGCCATGGAAACCCTTATTGAAGGTCTAGAAGGTGTTCGAGTATATATTGATGATATTGTGGTGTGGGGGTCCACCATTCAACAACATAATCAGCGATTAGTAAAAGTGATGGAAAGAGTTCGAGCACATGATTTAAAGCTCAATCAGAAAAAGTGCCAATTTGGAGTCACAGAGATCACGTTCTTAGGGGACAAGCTGTCCGCAAAAGGTGTGGAGCCACATCCAGCAAAAGTGCAAGCCCTCCTTGATATGCCTCCACCTACAGATAAGAAGGGAATTCTGCGGGCTTTGGGAATGGTGAACTTCCTGGGAAAATTTCTGCCAAATTTGTCAGCTAAAACTACCCATATGAGAAAGTTGTTACAGAATGATCAGGAGTTTGTCTGGACTTCAGTACATGATCAAGAATGGAAGCAGTTAAAGGAGACTCTTACTACTGAACCTGTCCTTGTTTTTTTTGATCACACACGACCAACTAAGATCTCTACAGACGCCTCTCAGGATGGATTGGGGGCGGTGCTTCTTCAGGCCTTTGAGGATTCCTGGAGACCTGTGGCCTATGCTTCTCGATCTATGACAGAGACTGAAAGACGATATTCACAAATAGAGAAGGAGACTTTGGGTTTAGTATTTGGCTGTGAAAAATTTCATGGATATGTCTATGGATTACCTACTTTTACAGTAGAGACAGATCATAAACCATTAATCTCCATCATTCAAAAGAACTTAAATGATATGTCACCTCGAATTCAACGCATGATGATGAAATTACAGAGATATGATCTGAATCTAGTCTATACACCGGGAAAGTATATCATTGTGGCTGATGCACTGTCTCGAGCACCAGTAGCTTCGGAGATCAGCAAAATGGACGAAGTTGAGAGACATGTGAGAATGGTGTATTCAGCATTACCAGTTTCAGATGAGATGTTAAAGCTGATCGCAGAGGAAACTGCAAAGGACGCTGAATTGCAGAGGGTTATTGCACACCTTCAACATGGATGGATCAAAGGCAAGTGTCCACAGTACTTTCCTTTAAGGGCAGAACTGAGTGTGGTTGAGGGCATGCTGTTGAGAAAAAACAGAATTGTCATTCCAGTATCAATGCGCCACGACATGCTTCGTAGAATTCATGAGGGACATCTTGGTATCGAAAAATGTAAGAGAAGAGCTAGACAAGCTGTTTTCTGGCCTGGAATTAATGTGCACATTGAGAAATACATCAATCAGTGTGACGTCTGTCTGAGTCATCATTATAAACTGGCCAAAGAACCTATGATGATAGCTGCTCATCCTACTGAACCGTGGCAAAAAGTAGGAACTGATCTTTTCCAGTTGAATGGTAAGGATTATCTGGTGGTTATCGATTATTATTCCAATTATCCTGAAGTTGAACAGCTCCATCATACAACATCGAATGATCTGATTCAACACATGAAAAGCATCTTTGCAAGGCATGGAATTCCTCATATTGTGCAAAGTGACAATGGTCCTCAGTACACTAGTTGTGAATTCAAACTATTTGCGGAACAGTATGGTTTTAAACATACTACTTCAAGCCCACTTTATCCAAAGGCAAATGGTAAAGCAGAAAAAGGGGTACAAATTGTAAAAAGACTTATGAAAAAAGCCGCAGCAAGCAGGTCTGATATAAATCTGTCTCTTCTGAGTTACCGTTCTTCTCCACTCAGTTGTGGATTGTCTCCTGGTGAGTTATTGATGAACCGAAAACTGCGTGATACACTGCCAAAAGTATCCCTGAAAACAGAAAACAACAGTCTATCATTGAAAGAGATGCAACATCTTAAAAAGAAGCAGAAAGAATATTATGACAAGGGAGCTCGACATCTGAAACCTCTTTCTGAACGAGATACAGTTAGAATTATGGAGCCTACTGGATGGAAGAAGAAAGCTACAGTCCTAAAAGAGGTAAACCCAAGATCATATCTGGTTCAAACAGAAGATGGACAAACATTGCGGAGAAATCGACAGAGCTTGCTTAAGACTGCAGAGAAATGTCCTCTTGTTGATGAGCCAACCCTGTCTGCAGAACTGCAGTCTTGTGAAATGCCCCCTGTTGATCTGCAATGTCATGAAATGCTATCTCCAGGTATGTTTAATTCTGCAGAACAAATTCCTGAACTCGAATTATCTGTACCAAAGACTGACATGCCTCTCTTGCGGAGAACTAATCGAGTTCGAAAAGCTCCTGTTCGAATGGACTTATGAAAAAAAAAAAAAAATGAAATGAATTGATTGTTGACATTTTTTACAGTTGGGCTGATGTGAATTATTAGTCATTGTGAATCTAATGTGTTAAAAAAAAAAAAAAAAAAAAATGTGTTAAGATTGTGTAAAAAAAAAAAAAAAAAAAAGGAAAAAGATGTAATGAGTATCTAGTGTGATGAGTACTGATTTAAGCCTGCAGGTGGCAGTAATGTGGGGTATAAGATGAAGTGCATTCCCTAGAGGAAGAGGTTGTAATGGAGACATGCTTGGTGTGCCACATGGAATAAAGAAGCCAGTACCACCTATTCTTTTTATCTTTATTTGTTGTCTCTGGAACAATACAATCTGTATCCTTTTTCTACCCACCATAAATGTAAGATGTATAAAATATACTGTAATTTATCTCATGATTACATTACAGACCAATCTATTGAAAGCAGAATAAGTTCAGATGCAGTGAATGTGATCGCCGCGTGATGGCGCTGTTGGAGCGTTTGTCTTTTTTTTACTCAAAACCTTCTTTTATGCTTAAAACATACATAATGCTCACAATGCTTGTACTGTACATACAACATACATTTATCAAAATCCCAAAATGTAATAAAAAAATGTAATGCATACAGAAATATGTTTATACATATATAGGCTATGTATACATTTAAAAATATATTATTATGGGTCTATAAAAAAGGTGCAAGGTTTGAGGTAGCCTAGAGAAAGTGAAAATGACTAGATTTATTAAAGAATCGCCCATTTTTATGAAATTCGTAACCAAACAAAGCCAGATATCGTTGACTATGGCGTCGCACAAAGTTAATAAACTTGTTGGGTCACATTTTTTAAGTGTTTGACACTGCAATAAAAGCCTACGGTTTGTTGATGTGGATCCTGAATCCGGGTGACAGAACAGGTGCGCTCGTTCCGTGTGCGTCGAGAGTTCTGATTGGAGGAGAGGTGCAGGAGCTGCTCCTGATTGGCTGAGCGGTCAGAGGGGCGTGTCCGCAGGTGAAGCGCACTCGGGCGAGCGCACAGGGAAGTGAACGCAGTCGCGAGACAGAACTCTCGCACTGGACTGACGTTGTGCTTTTGATGAGGTAAGCCAGCAGATGCGGTGAGTTGGGCTGAGGCTCTCGGGCTTGTGTATGTTAGAGACGCTGATGCTGAATCTGAGCTGATTTACTAGAATCTTCCTGACAGGGTTTCATCATTACTCCTGTGTTAAAAGGGGAAATCTAAAGTATGTTAGTGAGTGATATCCAGATTGTGTGTGTGTGTGTGTGTGTGTGTGTGTGTGTGTGTGTTTGTGTGTGTGTGTGTGTTAGCAGGAGGAATGACCACGTTGACGAAGCGTACCCGGCGTGCGGAGACTCCAGCGGATGGAGGGAGTAACGCTGAGGAGAAGGAGGAGAAGAAGAGAGACGAGGATGAAGAGATCGACACCGACTCCAAATCACTGAGACTCACTCTGATGGAGGAGATCCTGCTGCTGGGCCTCAAAGATAAAGAGGTACACACACACACACACACACACACACACACACACACACACACACACACACTAACCCGACCCCTAAACCTACCCATCACACACACACACACACACACACACACACACACACACACACACAAACCCGACCCCTAAACCTACCCATCACACACACACACACACACACACACACACACACACACACACACACACACACACACACACACACACACACGACCCCTAAACCTACCCATCACACACACACAAACCCGACCCCTAAACCTACCCATCACACACACACACACACACACACACACACACACACACACACACACACACACACACCCGACCCCTAAACCTACCCATCACACACACACAAACCCGACCCCTAAACCTACCCATCACACACACACACACACACACAAACCCGACCCCTAAACCTACCCATCACACACACACACACACACACACACACACACACACACACACACACACACACACACACACACACACACACACACACACACACACACGACCCCTAAACCTACCCATCACACACACACAAACCCGACCCCTAAACCTACCCATCACACACACACACACACACACACACACACACACACACACACACACCCGACCCCTAAACCTACCCATCACACACACACAAACCCGACCCCTAAACCTACCCATCACACACACACACACACACACACACACACACACAAACCCGACCCCTAAACCTACCCATCACACACACACACACACACACACACACACACAAACCCGACCCCTAAACCTACCCATCACACACACACACACACACACACACACACACACACACACACACACACACACACCCGACCCCTAAACCTACCCATCACACACACACAAACCCGACCCCTAAACCTACCCATCACACATACACACACACACACACACACTAACCCGACCCCTAAACCTACCCATCACACACACACACACACACACACACACACACACACACACACAAACCCGACACCTAAACCTACCCATCACACACACACACACACACACACACACAAACCCGACCCCTAAACCTACCCAATACACACACACACACACACACACACAAACCCGACCCCTAAACCTACCCATCACACACACACACACACACACACACACACACACACACACACACACACACACTAACCCGACCCCTAAACCTACCCATCACACACACACACACACACACACACACACACACACACACACACACACAAACCCGACCCCTAAACCTACCCAATACACACACACACACACACACACACACACACACACAAACCCGACCCCTAAACCTACCCATCACACACACACACACACACACACACACACACACACACACACACACACACACACACACACACACACACTAACCCGACCCCTAAACCTGCCCATCACACACACACACACACACACACACACACACACACACACACACACACACACACACAAACCCGACCCCTAAACCTACCCATCACACACACACACACACACACACACACACACACACACACACACACACACACACACACACTAACCCGACCCCTAAACCAACCCATCACACACACACACACACACACACACACACTAACCCGACCCCTAAACCAACCCATCACACACACACACACACACACACACACACACAGTCGAAACAGTACTGGTGGTGTTAAATATTTCTGTAGTTATTCTGGAATAGTCAGGTTGAGCCGGTTGAGCGTCTCTCATTCAGGCTGAAAGGGTCTGAGAAGTCGAGCTGCTGTGTTTGAACACAATAACACACACTAACACACACTAACACACACTAACACACACTAACACACACTAACACATTTAGAATTTAGAGTGTGACTTTATTAGACCTGTGTGTGTAACGACAGACAGACAGTGTTTCTGCTGAACTGAGGCGTGTCTCTGTGTCTGTTCTTCTGTACGCCTCTGAGCAAACTCTCCTCTTACTTACTGAATATTACACTTCCTGTGTGTGTGTGTGTGTGTGTGTGTGTGTGTGTGAGTGAGTGTGAGTGAGTGTGTGTGATGACAGATCTTATGCTAGAATCCCTTCAGATTATGAGTGATTACGCTGATGAGAAACACTACTTTATTAGTTCATCTGACAAATGATCAAATGTCTATGTTCAGTTCTGTCAGAAACCTGTGATCCTGTAGCTCTGCTTCCTCCAGGTGTCTTCGTTTAATCATTTACTGTTTTATTGAGCGAATAACTACATGGTTTTTGTTCTTATTTGCACAAACTGCTTGTGTTAGCATGTTGCAGCTGCTTTATGTTGTTATGGGCTTTATTTACACAATAGCAATGGCTGCTTTAACTAACTGAACGTGGAAAGGCTAGTGAAGAACACCAAGCTCAGATCACACACAAGTGTTCTCTCTCTCTGTAGGCTTTATAACTTATAATGAATGTCGTGTAATATTTAGTTGTGTTTGTCTGTGTTGTTGATCTGTGTGTGTGTGTGTGTGTGTGTGTGTGTGTGTGTGTGCGCGCAGGGCTACACGTCCTTCTGGAACGACAGCATCTCGTCGGGTCTGCGCGGGTGTATTCTGGTGGAGCTGACGCTACGAGGACGAGTTCACTTGGAGCCTCCGAGCTCGCGCCGCAGGAAACTGCTGGACCGCCGGGTGAGCGCACACACACACACTGATGCATTCTGGCTGCTAACACGATTAGCATATTGCTAGCATGATGCTAACATGATTAGCATTTTGCAGTCATGATTTTAACGAAATGCTAACAAGATTAATATGCTGTTAGCATGATTCTAACATAATTAGCATGTTGTGAGCATGATGCTAACATGATTAGCATGTTGCTAGCATTATGCTAACACGATTGGCATGTTGTTAGCCTGATGCTAACACGATTAGCATGTTACTATCATGATACTAAAATGATTAACATTTTGTTAGCATGATGGTAACATAATTAACATGTTCCTGGCTTGATGCTAACACAATTAGCACGTTGTAAGCATGTTTTTAGCAAGATGAAAACATGATTAGCGTGTTGATAGCATTATGATAATACGATTGGCATGTTGCTAGCCTGATGCTAACACGATTAGCATGTTACTAGCATGATATAAACATGATTAACATTTTGTTAGCATGATGGTAACATAATTAACATGTTCCTGGCATGATGCTAACACAATAAGCACGTTGTAAGCATGTTTTTAGCAAGATGAAAACATGATTAGCGTGTTGATAGCATGTTTTTAACAAGATAACACAATTTGCATGTTGTTAGCAAGATAACAAAATAAGCACGTTGTTAGCATGATGCTAACACTGTTACCATGTTGCTAGCATTATGCTAGCTCATTCTGACTTGTTTTAACCCTAAGCTAATTGATATTAGCATGTAGCTATTCACTGTTACTATGTGTAACATGTTGGAAGTCCTGTTTGCTGGCATGAGTCAAAAGATCCGAACCCCATCTCTAACTGTGCGTTCACACCGCCAGCGGCGAGAGCGTCAAAGTGGCCGGAAGCCATTCATTTTCAATGAGAGCCGGCGACGAGCTCCGGCGAGAGCGGCGCGGCGCGTCTTGGACGGCGAGAGCGGCGAGAAGAGTTGAAATCAAGTCAACTTTATGGTAATAAGCTATGACGCGGTTCGGCGGCAACCAGCGGCAACCAATCGGAATGTAGAAGTCCTCCGCCTGAGAGGAAAAAAATCACGCATTCTAATCTACGTCAGAGCGCCAGAGCGTCCCCGAATCTTTCTACAGCGTCGGTGGCAGGGCGGCGAGAGCGAATTTTGCCGCTCTCGCCGGTGGTGGTGTGAACGTACAGTAAACATGATTAGCGTGTTGATAGCATGTTTTTAACAAGATAACACGTTTTGCATGTTGTTAGCAAGATAACAAAATAAGCACGTTGTTAGCATGATGCTAACACGGTTACCATGTTGCTAGCATGATGCTAGCTAATTCTGACTTGTTTTAACCCTAAGCTAATTGATATTAGCATGTAGCTATTCACTGTTACTATGTGTAACATGTTGGAAGTCCTGTTTGCTGGCATGAGTCAAAAGATCCGAACCCCATCTCTAAGGCCACATCCACACGAAGCCACAGCTTTCCCTATCCGATGTTTTTTTTTTTCCCCGTTCAAAAAAAAAATTCCGTAAACACGGCGTTGTCTCACGAAATATCTGCGTACACAAGAAACCACTGAAACCGACTCAAAACGATGTAGTATACATGCCAGACCAGTATGTGGCGCTGTAATTCTGCCACAGACATACACTAAAAATGGAGGACAAGAAGACTTTCTCATATATTCCTTGCGCGCTGTATACAATAATATTAGAACAGTGGCTTATTTTTTTATTTTTTAACCAAGAACTTTACTGAACAATATGAACAACCATAAATGGCCTGGTACAAAATATGAGTCACGATATTCGATAGTTAGCGGACGCATAAAGCTTGCCACAAAGAACCGGCAAAAGTAATCATTATGAATGTGTCAAATATAGCAAGGAGACATTTTAATTGTTTATTAATAAACTAGTGTTTTCTGTGTAAGTCTCGGCTAAAGATGTTGACGATGCCGACTCGCCACCTTCGCAGTATTGTGAACGTGCCTATAGAGAGAAATGTACACTTCATACGGAATACATAAGAGAGTTGTCTGTTTCTTTTCGTTTTGAATTGTTTTGTTTAAAAGTGGACATTACAAGCTTTCTATATTTCTGAGTTTCGGTTCATTTATGAGACGAGCTCCAGTTCACGAGCAATGCAAGTTATATCGCGCCGGCGCCTCCATGTCCTGATTATATTGTCTGCTGTATTCTGCTTCTTATTTATTAAATCCAGGCAATTGGTTGATGAAACATTGATTAAAATTATAATTTTACAAAACGAAATTCACTTTAAAGAAAGGTTTTATACAAAACTTAATGTGGTCAAAATTAGCCTATGTCTCCCGATTTATTGCGCAACTTATGATTACTCATGCTGTTCACTTTTCATATAATCAACATAGATGAAATTAAAAAAACAACATATCATTTACACATAAATATGAAAATGAATACATTTTCTTTAATGGCTACAACATGTAGGCCTACAGTTCAGAGACATTTAATGTCAGAGTGGAATTTGAGCGAACGCCGTTACCGGTGATCATGAGGGGCGGGGTGCGTTTTTTGAATCATAATCAAATAATTCCCAGTGATCGTTGAATATTATTTTTTCTTGAAACGCCCATCCTTACAAAATACGAAATGTCTTAATCAGACAACAGACAAGCATAAGAAAGAAAATATAAATCGGCCTAAATAAAGAAGTAAAAAAAAAAAAAAAAAAAAAATACATTCAAGTAAATAATAAATAAAGAAATAAAAGAGGCTCAGCAGCTTCTGCAGCACGGACACAAGCATGTAGTCGGCAGTTGTTGTTGCTGTGACTTAGCGGAGTCTGACTAGTTGACACTTGGTGTGATGACATCATCATTTCACAAAATGTACGGATTGGCCGTACACACGAAAACGCCAATACGATAATATTTTGTGCGGATACAGCTAAAAACGTCTCCGTGTGGACAGGCCTGAATGTTTCAGCTTCAGTGTGAAACTTGTGTGCCTCAGTAAATCAGTCTCTGGGCATCTGAATGATCAGTGTTCAGCAGAGACACGGATGCAGATGTTCCTGTGCTTGAACACACACGTGAACACGCCTAATCTCTGAATGCGAACGGGTGTGTGTGAGGATTCCTCGTATAATGAGTGCTGATCCGGACCCGCTCGACCGGCTCGTTCACACCCAGAGAGCCTGAGGACATCTCTCAACCGATGATTAAACACTTTCATATTTCCTTATTTACTTTAGATTATATGAGACTACAGTATTACTCGGAAATTTTATTTCAGACATTTTAACACTTCCTTATTTAATCTTCTGAAAACCTGCCATGAAATTAAAGCGGCTATTTGTTTGTCAAAATACTTGAACCGGCCACTCAGGAATCACCCGTGTGTACTTATTTATTTATTACTGCCAGTGTGTGGTAATAATGGTTATTGAAATATCCTGATTTAGATGATGTGAGAATACAGTTTTACACGGTAAATTCATATGTGGCCATTTTTAAAAATGGCGAAATTCTAGATTTTCTATCAAATATATAATTGCTAAATATTTTGATTGCCATTTTATAAAAAAAATAAAGTAACTCTATATCCAATAATTTATTTATTAACGTTTTATTATTATTATTTATTGTAATGAGACATGAAAATAGCTTTTGTTGTGGATATGGTGATCAATAATAAATATTAAATAAATAAATAAATCCCCCAGCTGGAGTGCCTTTGATCTCCACCAGAGGGCGCTCCTCCACAGCCACAGCAACATGGACTACGTTTCCCACAATGCACTGTCCAGACTCATCATCACTGATTACTGCCAGCTGTGTGTGTGTGTCATAACTGCTCCTCCTGACCCTGTTTGCCTCATTTATGGGAGAAATTAAGCTTTTCAAAGCTTCAAATCAATTGAACTAATTGCTTTGCACAATGCTTCACTGATTGGAGGCGTTTGAGACTCCTCTCGCTGGCGACCCCTGCTGGACAGAGCAGAGATCTGATTACTGCCAGCTGTGTGTGTGTGTGTGTGTGTGTGTGTGTGTGTGTGTGTGTGTGAGTGTGTTCGAAGCGTTTGAGACTCCTCTCGCTGGCGCCCCCTGCTGGACAGAGCAGAGATCTGATTACTGCCAGCTGTGTGTGTGTGTGTGTGTGTGTGTGTGTGTGTGTGTGTGTGTGTGAGAGTGTGTTCGAAGCGTTTGAGACTCCTCTCGCTGGTGCCCCCTGCTGGACAGAGCAGAGATCTGATTACTGCCAGCTGTGTGTGTGTGTGTGTGTGTGTGTGTGTGTGTGTGTGTGAGTGTGTTCGAAGCGTTTGAGACTCCTCTCGCTGGCGCCCCCTGCTGGACAGAGCAATGATCTGATTACTGCCAGCTGTGTGTGTGTGAGTGTGTGTGTGTGTGTGTGTGTGTGTGTGTGTTCGAAGCGTTTGAGACTCCTCTCGCTGGCGCCCCCTGCTGGACAGAGCAGAGATCTGATTACTGCCAGCTGTGTGTGTGTGAGTGTGTGTGTGTGTGTGTGTGTGTGTGAGTGTGTTCGAAGCGTTTGAGACTCCTCTCGCTGGCGACCCCTGCTGGACAGAGCAATGATCTGATTACTGCCAGCTGTGTGTGTGTGAGTGTGTGTGTGTGTGTGTGTGTGTGTGTGTGTTCGAAGCGTTTGAGACTCCTCTCGCTGGCGCCCCCTGCTGGACAGAGCAGAGATCTGATTACTGCCAGCTGTGTGTGTGTGAGTGTGTGTGTGTGTGTGTGTGTGTGTGTGTGTGTGTGTGTGTTCGAAGCGTTTGAGACTCCTCTCGCTGGCGACCCCTGCTGGACAGAGCAGAGATCTGATTACTGCCAGCTGTGTGTGTGTGTGTGTGTGTGTGTGTGTGTGTGTGTGTGTGTGTGTGTTCGAAGCGTTTGAGACTCCTCTCGCTGGCGCCCCCTGCTGGACAGAGCAGAGATCTGATTACTGCCAGCTGTGTGTGTGTGTGTGTGTGTGTGTGTGAGTGTGTGTGTGAGTGTGTGTGTGTGTGTGTGTGTGTGTGTGAGTGTGTTCGAAGCGTTTGAGACTCCTCTCGCTGGCGACCCCTGCTGGACAGAGCAGAGATCTGATTGCTGCCAGCTGTGTGTGTGTGTGTGTGTGTGTGTGTGTGTGTGTGTGTTCGAAGCGTTTGAGACTCCTCTCGCTGGCGCCCCCTGCTGGACAGAGCAGAGTAACTGCAACAAGAACTCAAGCCAAACATGCAGAAAATCAGCTTTTATAAACGCATTGCTGATACTTTATTGAAAGTTTACTGAAGTTACGTGAGTTTTTCAGACACAAGCACATTGTTATTAACTGTGTGTTTGGTGTGTTTGTTATTAATGTGTGTTTGGTGTGTTGCGCAGGTGTTGTTCAAGTCGGCGGCTCCCACCGGTGATGTTCTGCTGGATGAAGCGCTGAAACACATCAAGAACACAGAACCACCGGAGGACGTGGCCAGCTGGATCGAGCTGCTCACAGGTGAGACACACACACACACACACACACACACACACACACACACACACACACACACACACACACACACACACATTCCACACTAATGTCGCCCCTGTGATGCCTAAAAAATGCTATCTAGAGAGGGAGGCTTCTTTAGACAAAGAAGACATTTTTTATTTATTTTATATCTTGTTTTCCAGTACAAGCATCTTCATCTGTGTTGGTGAGTGTGTGTGTGTGTGTGTCAGGCCCGGCTCCACGGGGGGCCAGTTAATAAATGACGTTTTGTGTCTCTTTAATGTGTCTGACAGATCGCTCAGTTAAAGCGGCTCGTGAACCGATCATCTCTTCCTTCTAGTTCATTTACAGCATCAAATAAACATGAATGAACATCAGAAGGAATGTTGTTTTAACCGCGGAAAGACGTCAGTACACACGCTGTTATTCAAGTTCAAATCCTCCAACGTTAATCTACGAACTCTCCTGACCGCTTTGTCGGACGCAGATGGCGGATTATTGGTCAGATCGCCTGTCAATCAAACTCCCTGCGAAGGGTCAATTCAGCTCCAGATATTTTCTGTTTTTTCTCCGAGACAGAGTTAGCTCCTTCACTTCGCTATCTTTGAGGTAAACGGACGTGCTGAATTATGAAGCAATATAATGGCTGTTACTGTTACGACAGTTACAGCCAATTAACTTTATTAGCACTAACTGTTAGTGAACTTGATCACCACACTCTGTAGCCTAATAAAACACAACATGTACAGATTTCTTGATCCAAAAGGAAAACCTTGTGTTTTGGACATGAACTGGACATAGGTGAGTTTGTAACAGAATTCTCTAAAATGAGTAGAAGCTAATGTTGTAAATATTATAGTGATATAAGTACATCTTTTTCAAGACCTGCCCTGTTTTCCTCAAATCTAAGGTTACTAAACTGATACAAGATCTGTTGTGGTAAAAAAAAAAAAAAAAAATTTTTAAATTAACATTTTTAGTTTGTAACAGTTTTCTAAAATGAGCAAAAAGCTGATGTTGTAAATGGTATAGTGATGTAAATAGTTATTTTAAAAGAACTGCTCCTTTTTATCAAATCTAAAGTTACTTAATTGATACAGGATCTGTTAAGAAGTAAAAAAAAAAATATATATATATATATATATATATTACAAATGCAAAAAGAGAGTATGTAAAAAATTAAAATAAACCTGTTAAACATTTTTATCTCTATATATATAAAGTTACTAAATACAAATTGTTGCAAAATATATACAAAAAATATTAAACATGAAGAAAACACAAACAACCCCAACAATTGCCTTAAATTTTTTATATCAAAACTATATCAATAGACATGTGAGACTAAAGCATTAAAGACCCTCTCACACCATCCCCTTCCACCTGGCCCACCTTTCATATCATATCTGGAGCCGCGCCGTGT
>NW_028295963.1:0-5000 GCF_964197995.2 Scardinius erythrophthalmus
AATAAAAAGACAAAAAGACCTTGAGATGTGTTTGGTAATTGTACCTGAATGAATTGAAAATGAATTTGCTACATTTCAGATTAATATATTTGTTTTCCTTAAAATTTAAATTTACAGTAACTTAAACACTTTGCAGTTTGAATGATGTCCTGTATAAACAAAATGACGAGTATGTTTTTATGTTTTCACTGTTCGATCGCGGCCGCGCCTCTCTCACACACACACACACACACACACACACACACACACACACACACACACACACACACACACACACACACATGCACACACAAATATAAGTAAACACTTTGCGACTTTTCGATCACGCCCGCGCCTCTCTCTCTCTCTCTCTTTTTTTTAAATACTTCATCAAGGATGCATTAAATTGATCAAAAGTGACAGTAAAGAGATTTATAAGGTTACAAAAGATTCTATTAAAAAGAAAATGCTAATCCTTCTATTCATCAAGGAATCCTGAAAAATAAAATATGACAGTTTCCACAAAGATATGAAGCTGTTTTCAACATTGATAATAATCATAACTGTTTCTTGATCATCAGATCCTCATATTAGAGTGATTTCTGAAGGATCATGTGACACTGAAGACTGGAGTAATGATGCTGAACATTCAGCTTTGATCACAGGAATAAATTACACTTTACTATTCACATAGACAACAGATGATTTACATTATAATAATATTTCACAATTTTTACTGTATTTTTGGATCAAATAAACACATCCTTGTTGAGCAGAAAATACTCTTTCTTTCAAAAACATTACCAACCCCAAACTTTTAAAAGGTATATTTGTAGGGACAATTTTTACATCATTCGAACCATAAAGTTGAACCATGTTTTGCTAGAAATGTTGGAGGAGATCATCTCTGCTTCTTCTTCATTTCCCTTTAAAACGTGTCTCTGCTCTGAATGTTTCATAATGCCAAAACTGTCAAGTTTCCATGTTTACATTCCGACGCTCTCGGTCTGGCACGAAGCCGTTCTTCTTCTCATCTGTCCCGATAGCAGCTCGCTTTTTTAATTTTCTCCCGATCCCGAGGGATTATCCCAATCAGAGCGGCTTGTGAACTCCTCTGGGAGTGATAACACATAAACAGCGAGGGCTTGTTTGACAGCGCTGGACGGACGTGGCCTGTTCTCTTATCAGTCCTGCAGATGTGCTCAACAACACTCAGGGTTTCTCCGCTGGCATGTCTTCGGCTCGGAAGAGTGTTGCGTTGAGTTTCCTGACGGATGCATGTTTTCCACGAGTTCTGGAGTCTGTCAGAGCGCAAGTCATCCGTCATTACTAAAGCCTTCATTAGTCCTGCTAATCTGATGAACTAAACCTACATGTGTGAATGAATCACTCGTACGAGTGAAGGTGAAAATAAAATCAGACTTTACTTCATGTTCCTGGTTTTAGGGCCGTTCACACATACGGTGGAAAAATATATGTTTTGAAGTTACTGGAGTGTGTTTTGTAATGTTTTTGTGAGATTTTTGGTGTTTTAAAGGGTTACTTCAGGATTTAGCATTAAGCTTTGTATTACAACAACAACAACAACCTTTATTTATAAAGCACTTTTAACACAATACAAATTGATCCAAAGTTCTGTACATAGTGCATAGCAGGACTACACTATAAAAAACAACAATTACAAGTTTCCAAAAGCTAAAGAATAAAAATGTGTTTTCAGAGTAGATTTAAAAATGTCCAATGAAGGAGCAGACCTCACATGATAAGGGAGACGAGTCCAAAGCTTGGGCCGGGCCACAGAAAAGGCCCGATCACCCTTTAATTTGTAGCGACTTCGTGACACATTTAAAAGCAAGTGATTTGAAGATCTAAGTGCCCTAGCAGGACAGTATGGCACAATAAGATCACAAATATACCTTGGTGCACAGCCAGACAACACCTTATAAACAAACATAAGGATCTTAAAATCAACTCGAAACTTAATAGGAAGCCAGTGAAGGGATGCCAAAACAGGAGAAATATGATCCCTTTTCCTAGACCCAGTCAAGAGTCTTGCAGCTGCATTTTGAACAATTTGTAAACGAGATAGTGAAGATTTAGGAAGACCACAGTAAAGAGAGTTGCAATAGTCTAATCGTGATGTTACAAATGCATGAATTGCAACTTCTAAATCTTTGCTTGAAAGAATGTTCTTCAACTTTGCAATAGATCTTAAATGGAAAAAGCTTCCTCTAATAACAGCACTAATTTGTTTATCAAAAAATAGTGAAGAGTCAAAGATCACTCCAAGGTTTTTGATTTGTTTGCATACATCTGTTGAGAGAGGACCTAACTGGGCTTTCAGAGCAGGAGAGGAATCTGCCGGACAACCTAAAATTAAAACCTCTGTTTTATCCTCATTTAGCTGCAGAAAATTCTTTGTCATCCACCTCTTGATATCATCTACACATTCCAATAACACATCAAATGGAGCAGTGGTGTCAAGCCTTACTGGAAGGTAAAGCTGAGAATCATCTGCATAACAGTGATATGAAATGTTGTACTTCTGAAAAATGAGGGCCAAGGGGAGCATATAAAGGGAAAACAACAAAGGTCCCAAAATAGATCCCTGAGGCACACCAAACAAAACAGGCGCAGATGACGAGGAACAATTTCCTAAATTTACAGAAAAAGTCCTCTTTCCGAGGTAGGAAGCAAACCACTTTAATACAGTGCCCTTGACACCTACCATACATTCTAGCCGTTCAAGAAGAATGCTGTGGTCAACGGTATCAAATGCAGCGCTCAGGTCTAACAAAACCAGCACAACACAAGAGCCTGAATCTAGAGCTAGCAAGATATCATTTGTAACCCTCAACAGAGCCGACTCAGTGCTATGTAATGATCTAAAGCCAGATTGGAACATGTCCAAAATATCAAAAGAATTCAGATAAAACTGGAGCTGTGAGAAAACAACTTTCTCTAAAAGCTTAGAGATAAAAGGCAGTTTAGAGATAGGTCGATAGTTACTGCACATTTCTGGATCAAGCTGAGGTTTTTTCAACATAGGTTGCACAATTGCATGTTTAAAACTAGCTGGAACGACACCTTTGGCTAAAGAGCTGTTTATGATAGCGGTTACCATATGACTAATGGTAGAAAAAACATCCTTGAAAAGACGAGCCGGGATAATATCTAACTTAGAACCAGAACACTTCATAGTAGAGATAATATCAGCTAGCTGAGTTGGAGAGACAGGTTTAAAGTTAGACAGACAACTCATAGGACAGGGCAGTTGCAAGCATGGTTCAGAGGGAACAATGGAGTTTCTAATATCATAAATTTTTTGAGGGAAATGTTTTAAAAAATCTTCACAAAGCTCAATAGAGGCCTCAGATAAAATATTCGTAGTCGGGTTTAGAATAGAATCAATCGTATCAAACAGGACTTTGGGTCGCTTAGCGTTGTCAGAAATTAGTTGAGAAAAGAAATTAGATTTGGCCTTTTTTACTGCCGTTTGATAGTTAAACAGACTTGATTTTAAAATGTCAAATGAAACCTGTAGCCTATCTTTTTTCCACTTTCGCTCTGCTTTTCGACACTCTTGTCTGAGAGCGCAGGTGACATCATTTAACCACGGCTGGCCAGCAACCGTCATCTTTTTACGCTTAAGCGGAGCAACAGCGTCCATAGATATGGAGGATGCTTTATAAAATATCTCAGTCAAGCATTCAGTATCTGTGTCGTTCAGAAAATTATTATTAAAATGTTCAGAAAAATGTTCAGAAAACAAATTAGCAGTGTTTGAGTGAATAGCTCGAGAGAGACATGAAGGTTGAGGGCAAATAGAAGTTTGCCGTTTGATAGTTGAACAGACTTGATTTTAAAATGTCAAATGAAACCTGTAGCCTATCTTTTTTCCACTTTGAGGGCAAATAGAAGACGGGAGAAAGCACTCAGATTCAAACAAAATAGGATAATGGTCAGACACACATGCATCAATAACCTCCAGATTTGAAATCGAAAAACCACGAGACAGTATCAAATCTAGTGTGTGACCAAGATTGTGAGTTGGGCCGCATACAGATTGTACAAAGTTCAAAGACTCTAAAATAGTTACAAATTCTTTGACCAACGTTTTAGAAGGGCAGCAGAGATGAATGTTAAAATCAATAATCAATAGTCTATCAGCCCGAGTCACCAGATCAGAGAGAAAATCAGAAAATTGTTGAATAAAATCCTTATTGCATTTAGGGGGTCTGTAAATCACAGCACATAGCATTGGACCATTTAAATCAACCTTCAGTAACTGGACTTCAAAACTGGAAAAGGTGTCCGTAGGCACAGACTTACATTTGAAACAGTTTTTAAAAATTGTTGCGACTCCACCACCATGTCCAGAGGCCCGTGGAGCACTGAGAAAAGCACATCTCGGCATCAAGTCACCCTGTTTTAACCAGGTCTCAGTCACAAATAAAAAGTCTAAGAAGTGAGATGTAATCAAGTCATTTAAAATAAAAGATTTGTTCGATACTGACCTTGCATTCACTAAGGCCATCTTTACAGTAGCAGGGCAAGCAGACTGCCGAGAGCTGAGAGGCGCGTGTATAAAGTCCTTGAAAGTCCTGGAACTTATATATATATAAAGTTAATTATAAATAAAGTTTGATTGATTCTTTCATGTGTAGTCGTCCTGTATTACTGGCTAACGATGCTTTCGGGAAACTCAGTCCTGATCGAGACGTTATCTAAGAACTCACCCGTCCCGTCAGAGATTAGAGAAGAGTAATCCAGCTTGAGTTACGGGTCCGCCTTCACTCGTTTATTACTGACATGAAACATGGATGTGGACCTTTTAGGCTCAGTCTGGTTTGTTTTGATATGCTTTAGATGCGTAGTTGTTGTTTTTAACCCCTTTTAGTAAGAGTTTCACCTCCACTGCTTCACTTTAAATGGTGACAAATTATTTAAGTGCAAATATTAAATGTATTCACTTACAATTCTAAGTCTACGAGAAAAAAAAATGCTGTTTAAAGTAGTTT
>NW_028295963.1:12500-24621 GCF_964197995.2 Scardinius erythrophthalmus
TCCACATTACAATTTACAGTGATCTGATATCAGAGGAGACTCTGAGTGTATTTCAGAAATGCACATATACAAAATCATAGTTAGCAAAAAAATTATTAATTTAAACAATGTAATAATTTAAGGCAGAAACAATGAGCTCATTGAAGTAATGAATACTTGTTTGTTAACAAATACTTATGACATTTAGAAAGATGCATTGGTGTGTGTTGATTCAGAGTTTGTGTTATTTCTTTCATGCAATCGAAAGTCAGAAGTTTGCGCTGATGTTTAATGTTCAGTCAGTGGTGTAAAGCGTAAGTGATCCGTGAGCAGATTGAGGTTGAAGACTCTTTGTGTTGGCGCTGCTGGTGTGGTTTGGGAATGAGTGTGTGTGTGTGTGTGTGAGGAATGAGTTGAGGAGTATATTGGGTTTCTGGATGACTGAGTGATTTACATGCTTTCTTCTGTTGGACACTGTTGATCATCTTCATCTGAAGTCATATTATTATTTTAAATATATTTTTATTATCCAAATCATTATCAATGATTGCCTTTACTTTTTAAATTATTTATCTTTATTAGTTATTTAATTATTATTAAGTGTTTTATTTTGTTTTTATTTGAAAATTATTTGTTTAATTTATTATATTTCTAATTAATTATTAGTGTTTTATTTTGATTGCATTAATTATTTGTTTAAATTTTTATTATTATTATTTAAGTACTGTGTTTTTTTTTGCATTTTTTGTGATTTAATTAATCATTAGTAACTGTTTTATTTCTTTTTATTTCAAAATGTATTTATATTCATTTAGCCTTTTTTCTGATTTAGTAAGTTTTATTTTGATTGTTTTTATTTTAAAAATATTTAAAAATAATTAAAAATATATGTTAAATAAGTAAAAAATATTATTTATTTTATTAAAACATTATTTTGATATTTCATAAATGATTAGTATGTTTTTTATTGTAAAATTATTTGTTTAATTTACTTTTTAACATTTTATTATTAGTGTTTTATTTTGATTTATATTTGTTTTTACATTTATATATTCAAACTTTGCATTTTTTGATTATTTAATGAATCATTAGAAAGTTTTTTAATTATTATTTGTTTAATTTTATGTTTTTGTAATTTAATTATAAGAAACTACTTTATTTTTGATGTTTTTAAATTATTTGTTTAATTATATATTATTTATGAATTAATTTAAATGATAGTGTTTTACTTTTATTGTTTTTATTTAAAATGTATTTATT
Source organism: Scardinius erythrophthalmus (assembly GCF_964197995.2). NCBI lineage: Eukaryota > Metazoa > Chordata > Actinopteri > Cypriniformes > Leuciscidae > Scardinius > Scardinius erythrophthalmus. Next base: position 13,740 of record NW_028295963.1, read on the forward strand.
TTTGTATTTATATCATTGTTAGTTATAAGCAATATATTAGTCATAAGCTTCAATTAGTTATAAGCTTCAGTGTTTCATCAACGAGTCTGAAAAACCCTGGTCTGCGTAAAGCATGAAGCATCTGTGGTTCATGTCTCTGATTTTCCTTCTTTTCCCGTTTCTTCATTATGTGCTAATCTCTTCTTTGCTCTTCTCTTGCAGTGTCTGGAGCCTTGCAGGGCATCATGGGACCTAAAGGAGAACCAGTGTCAGGACTTGTGTGAGGTACGAGACGAGACGTTTCCCCTGCGCTAAACTATTGCTCTTTTAATCTGCGTTTAAAGGGGTCCTGTAATGCTCTTTTCCCAAGATGTAAAATAAGTCTCCGATGTCCCCAGAGTGTGTGTGTGAAGTTTTAGCTCAAAATACCCCACAGATATTTTTATATAGCATGTTAAAATTATCACTTTTTGAGGGTGAGCAAAAACACGCTGTTTTGTGTATGTCCCTTTAAATGCAAATGAGCTGCTGCTCCCGGCACAGGAGGTTGTTTGTGTGTGTGTGTGTGTGTGTGTGTGTGTGTGTGTGTGTGTTAGCAGCTCCGATTACCTCACACAGACACACACTGAAAATATAAAAAACTTTTATGTTCAAACCGGAGTCAGACAATGATGGAGAGACTCAAGAAGAAGTGACAACATTTAGAATACAACATTTCTGAATGGTTAGTTGATGAATTTATGCAGTTGATGTGTAGTTATCTTCTAGTCATTGATTAGCATATTCTGTCATGATAATCTATTAATGGAGTTCCCGCGGGCGGGGTTTATGCAAATTGTAGGGTTGGTGATGTCACTAACCCGGGAAGGAGCTCATTGTAGTCTCTACCAGCCGTTTGTTGTAGTCCTTAAAAAGCGATTTCTATAAAAGCAAATATCTCCCTTTGCTCTGAACTTTGAGCGTTGTAACTTTGCAGATGTTGTTTATGATCAAACAGCAACATTACACACTAACTAAAGTTAGAAAAGTCAATCATAATCAACCACCCCTTTAATCGTGTTGCTCTGCTTCTGATTTCAGACTCAGTTCCCGAAGAAGCACTACGAGTGTCTGACGAGCTGCGAGTTCTTGCGTTCGGTGGAGTCGCAGAAGCAGGGCGAGTGTCCGGCACCGGATCGAGCCAGTGGATTCGCAGCGGCTTGTGTGGAGAGCTGTGAAGAAGACAACGAGTGCACCACTATAAAGAAATGCTGTCCCAATGGATGCGGACACACCTGCCAGATCCCCAAGAACCTCTATAGAGGTACACACTCTTTCCCAGCGCTAGTGTGGAAGTCAAATAATGGCAAATGTTTTTGAAACAAAAAAAGCTTGTTGAATTGCCCTAATTGAAAAAAATATGCATCGCATTAACCGTGCTTGCATTTTAAAGGGATAGTTCACCCAAAAATGAAAATCAGTCCATGATTTATTCTCCCCCAAGCCATCCTAGGTGTATATGACATTCTTCTATCAGACGAATACAATCAGAGTTATAAACTCAGCAAAAAAAGAAACGCCCTCTGACTTTCAACTGTTTTTACTTTCAGTAAACTTAATGTGTGTAAATATTTGTATGAACACTAAAAGAGTCAACACCATAAGACATAAACTAAAAATGTTTCATAGACATGTGACTAACAGAAATAGAATAATGTGACCCTGAATGAAGGGAGGCTCAAAATCAAAAGTACCAGTCAGTATCTGGTGTGGCCACCAGCTGCTTGAAGTACTGCAGTGCATCTCCTCCTCATGGACTGGACCAGATTTGTCAGTTCTTGCTGTGAGATGTTACCCCACTTTTCCACCAAGGCACTTGCAAGTTCCTCTACATTTCTGGGGGGAATGGCCCTAGCCCTCACCCTGCAATCCAACAGGTCCCAGACGTGCTCAATGGGATTGAGATGACGCTATCTTAGGCGTCTCACAGTGTGGACATGGCAATTCATTGCCCTAGCCACATCAGCAGTCCTAATGCCTCCCTGCAGCATGCCTAATGCACGTTCACGCAGATGAGCAGGGACCCTGGGCATCTTTCTTTGGGTGTTTTTCACAGTCGGTAGACAAGTCTCTTTAGTTTCCTGCGTTTTTAGAACTGTGACCTTAAATGTCTACTCTCTGGAAAACATTGTTTAAACCCTTTACAATGAAGATCTGTAAAGTTATTTGGATTTTTACAACATTATTGTTGAAATACACAGTCCTGAAAAAGGGACGTTTCTTTTTTTGCTGAGTTTATTAATAAATGTCCTGGCTCTTCCAAGCTTTATAAAGGCAGTGAATGGGCGTTTCTGTTTTGAAGTCCATAAAAGTGCATCTATCATCATAAAAGTGCATCTGTCCATCATAAAAGTGCATCTATCCATCATAAAAGTGCACCTGTCCATCATAAAAGTGCATCTATCCATCATAAAAGTGCATCTATCCATCATAAAAGTGCATCCATCCATCATAAAAGTGCATCCATCCATCATAAAAGTGCATCTGTCCATGATAAAAGTGCACCTGTCCATCATAAAAGTGCATCTGTCCATCATAAAAGTGCATCTATCCATCATAAAAGTGCATCTATCCATCATAAAAGTGCATCCATCATAATAAAAGTACATCCATCCATCATAAAAGTGCATCTATCCATCATAAAAGTGCATCCGTCCATCATACAAGTGCATCCATCCATCATAAAAGTGCATCCATCCATCATAAAAGTGCATCTGTCCATCATAAAAGTGCATCTGTCCATGATAAAAGTGCATCTATCCATCATAAAAGTGCATCTACCATCATAAGAGTGCATCCGTCCATCATAAAAGTGCATCCATCCATCATAAAAGTGCATCTGTCCATGATAAAAGTGCACCTGTCCATCATAAAAGTGCATCTATCCATGATAAAAGTGCATCTATCCATCATAAGTGCATCCATCAATCATAAAAGTGCATCCATCCATCATAAAAGTGCATCTGTCCATGATAAAAGTGCACCTGTCCATCATAAAAGTGCATCTATCCATGATAAAAGTGCATCTATCCATCATAAGTGCATCCGTCCATCATAAAAGTGCATCCATCCATCATAAAAGTGCATCTGTCCATGATAAAAGTGCACCTGTCCATCATAAAAGTGCATCCGTCCATCATAAAAGTGCATCCGTCCATCATAAAAGTGCATCCGTCCATCATTAAAGTACATCTATCATCATAAAAGTGCATCTGTCCATCATAAAAGTGCATCCGTCCATCATAAAAGTGCATCCGTCCATAATAAAAGTACATCTATCATCATAAAAGTGCATCTGTCCATCATAAAAGTGCATCCGTCCATCATAAAAGTGCATCTGTCCATCATAAAAGTGCATCCATCCATCCATCATAAAAGTCCATCCATCCATCATAAAAGTGCATCTGTCCATGATAAAAGTGCACCTGTCCATCATAAAAGTGCATCTATCCATGATAAAAGTGCATCTATCCATTATAAGTGCATCCATCCATCATAAAAGTGCACCTGTTTATCATAAAAGTGCATCCGTCCATCATAAAAGTACATCCGTCCATCATAAAAGTGCATCCATCCATCATAAAAGTGGATCTGTCCATCATAAAAGTGCATCCGTCCATCATAAAAGTGCACCTGTCCATGATAAAAGTGCATCTATCCATGATAAAAGTGCATCTATCCATCATAAGTGCATCCATCCATCATAAAAGTGCACCTGTTTATCATAAAAGTGCATCCGTCCATCATAAAAGTACATCCGTCCATCATAAAAGTGCATCCATCCATCATAAAAGTGGATCTGTCCATCATAAAAGTGCATCCGTCCATCATAAAAGTGCACCTGTCCATGATAAAAGTGCATCTATCCATGATAAAAGTGCATCTATCCATCATAAGTGCATCCATCCATCATAAAAGTGCACCTGTCCATCATAAAAGTGCATCCGTCCATCATAAAAGTACATCCGTCCATCATAAAAGTGCATCCGTCCATCATAAAAGTGGATCTGTCCATCATAAAAGTGCATCCATCCATCATAAAAGTGCACCTGTCCATCATAAAAGTGCATCCGTCCATCATAAAAGTGCACCTGTCCATGATAAAAGTGCATCTTACCATCATAAAAGTGCATCTGTCCATGATAAAAGTGCAGTGCATCTATCCATCATAAAAGTGCATCCGTCCATCATAAAGTGCATCCGTCCATCATAAAAGTGCATCTATCCATCATAAAAGTGCATCTATCCATCATAAAAGTGCATCTATCCATCATAAAAGTGCATCTGTCCATCATAAAAGTGCATCCGTCCATCATAAAAGTGCATCTATCCATCATAAAAGTGCATCCGTCCATCATAAAAGTGCATCTATCCATCATAAAAGTGCAGTGCATCTATCCATCATAAAAGTGCATCCGTCCATCATAAAGTGCATCCGTCCATCATAAAAGTGCATCTATCCATCATAAAAGTGCATCTATCATCATAAAGTGCATCCGTCCATCATAAAAGTGCATCTATCCATCATAAAGTGCATCCGTCCATCATAAAAGTGCACCTGTCCATCATAAAAGTGCATCCGTCCATCATAAAAGTGCATCTGTCCATGATAATAGTGCATCTATCCATCATAAAAGTGCATCTATCCATCATAAAAGTGCAGTGCATCTATCCATCATAAAAGTGCATCCGTCCATCATAAAGTGCATCCGTCCATCATAAAAGTGCATCTATCCATCATAAAAGTGCATCTATCATCATAAAGTGCATCCGTCCATCATAAAAGTGCATCTATCCATCATAAAAGTGCATCTATCCATCATAAAGTGCATCCGTCCATCATAAAAGTGCATCCGTCCATCATAAAAGTGCATCCGTCAATCATAAAAGTGCACCTGTCCATGATAAAAGTGCATCTATCATCATAAGTGCATCCGTCCATCATAAAAGTGCATCCGTCCATCATAAAAGTGCATCTGTCCATCATAAAAGTGCATCTATCATAAAAGTGCATCCATCCATCATAAAAGTGCATCCATCCATCCATCAATCATAAAAGTCCATCCGTCCATCATAAAAGTGCACCTGTCCATCATAAAAGTGCATCTATCCATGATAAAAGTGCATCTATCCATCATAAGTGCATCCATCCATCATAAAAGTGCACCTGTTTATCATAAAAGTGCATCCGTCCATCATAAAAGTACATCCGTCCATCATAAAAGTGCACCTGTCCATGATAAAAGTGCATCTTACCATCATAAAAGTGCATCTGTCCATGATAAAAGTGCAGTGCATCTATCCATCATAAAAGTGCATCCGTCCATCATAAAGTGCATCCGTCCATCATAAAAGTGCATCTATCCATCATAAAAGTGCATCTATCCATCATAAAAGTGCATCTATCCATCATAAAAGTGCATCTGTCCATCATAAAAGTGCATCCGTCCATCATAAAAGTGCATCTATCCATCATAAAAGTGCATCCGTCCATCATAAAAGTGCATCTATCCATCATAAAAGTGCAGTGCATCTATCCATCATAAAAGTGCATCCGTCCATCATAAAGTGCATCCGTCCATCATAAAAGTGCATCTATCCATCATAAAAGTGCATCTATCATCATAAAGTGCATCCGTCCATCATAAAAGTGCATCTATCCATCATAAAGTGCATCCGTCCATCATAAAAGTGCACCTGTCCATCATAAAAGTGCATCCGTCCATCATAAAAGTGCATCTGTCCATGATAATAGTGCATCTATCCATCATAAAAGTGCATCTATCCATCATAAAAGTGCAGTGCATCTATCCATCATAAAAGTGCATCCGTCCATCATAAAGTGCATCCGTCCATCATAAAAGTGCATCTATCCATCATAAAAGTGCATCTATCATCATAAAGTGCATCCGTCCATCATAAAAGTGCATCTATCCATCATAAAAGTGCATCTATCCATCATAAAGTGCATCCGTCCATCATAAAAGTGCATCCGTCCATCATAAAAGTGCATCCGTCAATCATAAAAGTGCACCTGTCCATGATAAAAGTGCATCTATCATCATAAGTGCATCCGTCCATCATAAAAGTGCATCCGTCCATCATAAAAGTGCATCTGTCCATCATAAAAGTGCATCTATCATAAAAGTGCATCCATCCATCATAAAAGTGCATCCATCCATCCATCAATCATAAAAGTCCATCCGTCCATCATAAAAGTGCACCTGTCCATCATAAAAGTGCATCTATCCATGATAAAAGTGCATCTATCCATCATAAGTGCATCCATCCATCATAAAAGTGCACCTGTTTATCATAAAAGTGCATCCGTCCATCATAAAAGTACATCCGTCCATCATAAAAGTGCATCCATCCATCATAAAAGTGGATCTGTCCATCATAAAAGTGCATCCGTCCATCATAAAAGTGCACCTGTCCATGATAAAAGTGCATCTATCCATGATAAAAGTGCATCTATCCATCATAAGTGCATCCATCCATCATAAAAGTGCACCTGTCCATCATAAAAGTGCATCCGTCCATCATAAAAGTACATCCGTCCATCATAAAAGTGCATCCATCCATCATAAAAGTGGATCTGTCCATCATAAAAGTGCATCCATCCATCATAAAAGTGCACCTGTCCATCATAAAAGTGCATCCGTCCATCATAAAAGTGCACCTGTCCATGATAAAAGTGCATCTTACCATCATAAAAGTGCATCTGTCCATGATAAAAGTGCATCTATCCATCATAAAAGTGCATCTATCCATCATAAAAGTGCAGTGCATCTATCCATCATAAAAGTGCATCCGTCCATCATAAAGTGCATCCGTCCATCATAAAAGTGCATCTATCCATCATAAAAGTGCATCTATCCATCATAAAAGTGCATCTATCCATCATAAAAGTGCATCTGTCCATCATAAAAGTGCATCCGTCAATCATAAAAGTGCATCTATCCATCATAAAAGTGCATCCGTCCATCATAAAAGTGCATCTATCCATCATAAAAGTGCAGTGCATCTATCCATCATAAAAGTGCATCCGTCCATCATAAAGTGCATCCATCCATCATAAAAGTGCATCTATCCATCATAAAAGTGCATCTATCATCATAAAGTGCATCCGTCCATCATAAAAGTGCATCTATCCATCATAAAGTGCATCCGTCCATCATAAAAGTGCACCTGTCCATCATAAAAGTGCATCCGTCCATCATAAAAGTGCATCTGTCCATGATAAAAGTGCATCTATCCATCATAAAAGTGCATCTATCCATCATAAAAGTGCAGTGCATCTATCCATCATAAAAGTGCATCCGTCCATCATAAAGTGCATCCGTCCATCATAAAAGTGCATCTATCCATCATAAAAGTGCATCTATCATCATAAAGTGCATCCGTCCATCATAAAAGTGCATCTATCCATCATAAAAGTGCATCTATCCATCATAAAGTGCATCCGTCCATCATAAAAGTGCATCCGTCCATCATAAAAGTGCATCCGTCAATCATAAAAGTGCACCTGTCCATGATAAAAGTGCATCTATCATCATAAGTGCATCCGTCCATCATAAAAGTGCATCCGTCCATCATAAAAGTGCATCTGTCCATCATAAAAGTGCATCTATCATAAAAGTGCATCCATCCATCATAAAAGTGCATCCATCCATCCATCAATCATAAAAGTGCATCCGTCCATCATAAAAGTGCATCTGTCCATCATAAAAGTGCATCCATCCATCATAAAAGTGCATCCGTCCATCATAAAAGTGCATCCGTCCATCATAAAAGTGCATCTGTCCATCATAAAAGTGCATCTATCATAAAAGTGCATCCATCCATCATAAAAGTGCATCCGTCCATCATAAAAGTGCATCCATCCATCCATCCATCCATCCATCCATCCATCCATCCATCATAAAAGTGCATCCGTCCATCATAAAAGTGCATCCGTCCATCATAAAAGTGCATCTATCATCATAAAGTGCATCTATCATCATAAAAGTGCATCCGTCCATCATAAAGTGCATCTATCCATCATAAAGTGCATCTATCCATCATAAAGTGCATCCGTCCATCATAAAAGTGCATCTATCCATCATAAAGTGCATCTATCATCATAAAGTGCATCTATCCATCATAAAAGTGCATCTGTCCATCATAAAAGTGCATCCGTCCATCATAAAAGTGCATCCGTCCATCATAAAAGTGCATCTATCATCATAAAAGTGCATCTGTCCATCATAAAAGTGCATCTGTCCATCATAAAGTGCATCTGTCCATCATAAAAGTGCATCTATCCATCATAAAAGTGCATCTATCCATCATAAAGTGCATCTGTCCATCAAAAAAGTGCATCTGTCCATCATAAAAGTGCATCCGTCCGTCATAAAAGTGCATCCGTCTGTCATAAAAGTGCATCTGTCAGTCATAAAAGTGCATCTATCATCATAAAAGTGCATCTATCATAAAAGTGCATCCATCCATCATAAAAGTGCATTCATAAAAGTGCATCCATCCATCCATCATAAAAGTGAAGGAAAAAGTGTTGCCAAAACATTTGCCATTTATTTTACTTCCACACACCATCATCAACCCAAGTTTGTGGCTTAATGGGTTAGTTTACCCATACATTTGATCATTTACTCGCCCTCATGTTGTTAAAAACCTGTGAAATAAGTGGACATATGTCTTGTTTGTTTATCAAACAAAGCTGCATTTATATGATCGAAAAGACAGTACAAATTTTGAAATATTATTACAATGTAAAACAGCTGATTTCAGTGAATATATTGTAAAATTTAATTTATTCATTGATGCTAAGCTCAATTTCAGCATCATTATATATATATATAAATACAGTATATATATACAAATATATATATATAGTACAGGCCAAAAGTTTGGACACATTACTATTTTTAATGTTTTTGAAAGAAGTTTCTTCTGCTCATCAAGCCTGCATTTATTTGATCAAAAATACAGAAAAAAAATTAATATTGTAATATATTATTACAATTTAAAATAATTGGTTTTCAATTTATTATACTTTAAATTATCATTTATTTCGGTGATGCAAAGCTGAATTTTCAGGATCATTACTCCAGTCTATCAAATGATCCTTTAGAAATCATTCTAATATGAGAATTCATTATCAAAGTTGGAAACAGTTCTGCTGCTTAATATTTTTTCATAACCTGTGATACTTTTTTAGGATACTTTGATGAATAAAAAAAAGAAAAAGAAAAAAGAAAAGAAAAAAAAAGAAGCAAATGTTTTCAAGATAGAAATCTTTTATAACAACAATATACACTACTGGTCAGTAATTTGGGGTCAGTAATTTTTTTCTTTATTTTTTTTTAAATAAATCAATAATTTTATTCAGCAAGGATGTGTTAAATTGATTAAAAGTGATAATAAAGAAGATTTATATTAAAAAAAATATATATTTTATATTTTGAATAAATGCAGTTCTTTTTAACCTTTTATTCATCAAATATATTAGGCAGCAGAACTGTTTCCAACACTCATAATAAATCAGAACATTAGAATGATTTCTAAAGGATCATGTGATTGACTGGATGTCACATGTGACACTGAAGACTGGAGTAATGATCCTGAAAATTCAGCTTTGCATCACCGAAATAAATGATAATTTAAAGTATAATAAATTGAAAACCAATTATTTGAAATTGTAATAATATATCACAATATTACATTTTTTTTCTGTATTTTTGATCAAATAAATGCAGGCTTGATGAGCAGAAGAAACTTCTTTCAAAAACATTAAAAATAGTAATGTGTCCAAACTTTTGGCCTGTACTGTATATATATAATATATATAATATATAATATACAGAATATTCTATTTCAAATGTTGTTCTTTTGAACTTTCTATTAATCAAAGAAGAATGTATTACGATTTCCACAAAATATTAATCAGCAAAAACATTTTCAACATTGATAATAAGAGCTATTATTAATAATTGAGCACCAATAATAATAGTTGATCATCAAATCCTCATCTTAGAGTGATTTCTGAAGGATCATGTGACACTGAAGACTGGAGTAATGATGCTGAACATTCAGCTTTGATCACAGGAATAAATTACACTTTACTGTATATTCACATAGAGAACAGATGATTTACACTGGAATAATATTTCACAATTTTTACTGTATTTTTTAATCATAATTACACAATAAGATGAAACGTGACCTCTGAAAGCAAGCGTTCCGGTTTGTGTTGCACGATCGTTATTAATGTCAGATTTACTGGTTCCCCCTCATTTGCAGAAAGTCATAAAGCCTTTTATTGAAATCCAAACCCAATCAGCTGGTGTCAGAAGCGTGATTATTTATGATTATTTCTGTGTGTCGTCGCTCTGGTGAAGATGCTGGAAACCATTAACCGGCTTTATGGAGCGCTGAGTGTTTCTCGTGTTCTCGATCGCTCTCAGATGTTCCTCAGGTGCGACTGTAACCCTGCAAGTCTCCCGGCTCCAGAAACATATTAACAATGATTATTACACGGCCCTGTGGAATACTCGATTCTGATTGGTCGATCGCTCCATCTAGAGGTGTGTTATTCCCAGATAACAACAGAAACACCGGCTCATCTGGGTCACTGAAGTCAGGAGCGCTACACACTCGCTATACACTGACTCGCTATACACTCGCTATACACTCGCTACACACTCGCTACACACTTTTAAAAAAATATTAAAACTCAGTCTAATCAATATTTAGTGTAGAGTTATTTAATTATGCCATCCAGTATCGTGGACTCGCTCTCTCTCGTTTCATACAAACGCAGCGGCGTCCATTTTGTGACTATTGTTTTATACACTGTTGGATT
>NW_028295962.1:0-24607 GCF_964197995.2 Scardinius erythrophthalmus
GAAATATTATTCCAATTTAAAACAGCTGTTTTCTATGTGAATATAATGCTGTTCTTTTGAACTTTCTATTCATCAAAGAATTTTGAAAAAAAAAATTACACAACTGTTTTCAACATTGATAATAAAAATGAATGTTTCTTGAGCATCAAATCATCATATTAGAGTGATTTCTGAAGGATCATGTGACACTGAAGATTGGAGTAATGATGCTGAACATTAAAGCTTCGATCACAGGAATAAATCACAATTTAAAATATATTAAAATAGAAAACAGTCATTTTAAATTGTCATAATATTTCACAATATTACAGATTTTTTTTTTTTTTTTTATAAAATAATGCAGCCTTGGTTTTCTTTTAAAAACATTAAAAAATCGTACTGACCCCAAACTTTTGAACGGTAGTGTAAACAAACCCAGCACCGCCAATTAAGCAAAACAAAACAAAACGGATGGGCCGCCGATGTACAAATGTTATGGGCCGTTAAAAAGAAAAAGAAAAAACAATAGGCCTAATAATAAAAATAATGTATGAGTATATGAGATGTATCGGCCCAAAAAGCACGTCCGCCCACCGGGAAAGTGCGCGGTATGCATGATGGCCAGTCCAGCCCTGGTTGTACAAGTTGTTAGCACAAGTAGAAAGAGCCAGAAGACCAAGAGCAAAACATTACCGACATAAATACAACAAAAACAAATTTCGCAGATTCAACCACTGTCCTGCATAGCCTACCTGTTAATGCGACAGCTTTCGTGAACTGTCGTGTAACGTTACTGTGAGTGATGCTGCGGAGCGAGCGGGAAAACCTGGAGCGGATTAGCGGAATGCTTTGAGCGGAGCGGTGGGGGTGGGGAAGAGGGGCACCTCAGTCGATGAGGGCAGAGGGGCAGTGGCTCTAGCCACCGGGCCACCCCCCTGTGCACGGCCCTGGTCCATCTGTGTCACAGCTTGTTCCACAAAAGAAAGAGAGATGTGTAGATCTAATCGCATTAGTTTTATTAAATGAATAAAACAAAACTACTCTGGAGCATAGCACAGGAAAATAAAAAGAGAACCACAAAATGATCCAATACATCAACAATGACGGACAAAGAACTAAACTCAACAGGGGGTATAAATATACAGGATAACAAGGAACTAAACAAGAAACAGGTGAACATCATAATCAGTACCACAGCAACAAACGTATGTTCTATAATATAGTATGAATGTGTGTGTGAATGTTATTTGGACGTCCTATGTGCCATGTTGGCACTGTCATGTGACTTACCGGCATCAGTTGCGTCACTTTACTGTCATTCACAGATTCTCTCCTGCAGCCTCATGGGATAGTAAAGCGTCGTACGCACACTTCAGAATCTCACCAGAAGAAGTCATCTGGGTATTTTTCATCTACTCTTATGAGTACTGTGAATTTGGACATACTTGTCACATACATTTTTTTGCTTACTATAGTGGACGTATGAGATTTCGGGTGCAGCCAGAGTTTGACCCTCATAGGATGAACTTTTATTGTTTGACTTAGATATAAATGTCTTCATAATTTTTGAATATGCCAGTTTATACAGGATCATTTGTAAGAGCAAGGTCTCTTTCACAGTGAATCTGTACACAAATTCTCAAATACAGTTCAAATAAGAAATACATCATATTACATAATTTATGCAGGACAAATCCCCTATTCATAATCATACCATATGCTTTATGGCTTAACAGATATTTACATGAAATGACATACATTTTTTTTATTTTATTAACATCATATTTATAACAATAATTATAATTTATACAAATATTAGTAGGATAGACCATTTCTCAGATTCCCATAAATTTGATTTATAGATACATCTATTTATCTCCACACCGCTCTGTGTTAATGAAAGACATTTTGTCTGCATTATAAAAACACAACCTGACGTTTCTCACTGTCTACATAAACCCTAACTCTTCTGGGTATAATCTTGCTGACAATTATGTTTTCACTGCCCCTTACAGCATACACTCTGTCATATTTTACTGAAAGAGATATGTTCTCAAAACATTTAGAAAATAATGCCTGCCAGAGAGAACCATTCTTCTCCTTTGGGTAATATCTAACTGTAAGTCCACGTTCCCATCCTGGTTCAACTCCTATGTCAACCTCCCAGTACATCTGACCAGGTTCATGTTCTCCACAAAATTTTTCCTTATAACCTTTTGTGAAACTTCTGGAATTTGGCAAAGCAATCTTCCCCTTGAGACTGCAGATGGCTATCTTTTCTGATAGCCAGTTTCATGTCTTTGTCTAACGTATCTAATAGATCTAAGAAAAAAAAAAGAGTCAAACATTCTCCAAACAAATGATAACTTAATAAAACGTCTCCAAATATAATAAATATGGTGACCTAGACATATGTGTATAGGCCATAATGTTATTTGTATTTTGTGCATATTTTATGTTTAATAATAGTATATTTTTCTGTGTTTATCTTATATTTTTTTGTTTCTTATGTAATGTTTCTAAACTATGTATTTGGTATTTAGAGAGTAGGATGTGAATGTTTAGAGGATGTATTATTTAAGCCTGTAGTGGCATTACTTCCTGTGTGGTCAGCTGTGGAAGCACAAGGTTTTTCGTGTCTTTTGTTTGCTTCTGTTCTGTTTGGAAACTAGAATAAATCAGTTTTTTGTGAAGGAACCTATTTTTTACAGTCTATGGAAGGAACATGATGCGTGTAGAGACTTTACTGACACAGATAATCACCAAATTATGGACTTTACCTTTATGGTTGTGTCTTATAACAGAAACAAAAATGTGAGTATGTTAAATAATTTTTCATAAAACATTACCATGAGAGATGTTCATTAGGGCTCAACTCAGCATGTTTAACAGGGCCTGTCTCTCCAAACAATTAGTGGCAGGTCAGTTTCATAAGGGCCAAGGGTGAAATGGTCAGAAATCGCTTTAGCACTATCAATCCTTGTGCTAGAAAATAATCGTTTTAAATTTATCTGCCGCATAAAAGTCACATTGGTTGGTTAAGAATAAAGAATAAATGTTTAACATGGTTCGGCTCCAGCATCCCCACAACCCAGTGGTTTGGAGAATGGATGAATGTTTAAAAGGTTAACCCATAATGTTCCCTCTGAAAGTAATTTCAGCCATGTGTCATATACTCCCACCAGGGTCAATAAGTGCTCTCACAGTCACATTATGTTGCTTCTCGTTTCTTAAATTGCGCGTCCTTGATTTCTTTCCTTGCTTTCTTTCCTCACGCCATAGCAACTTACTCCCAACCCAAGGACGCACTTAAGTATCACTTCAAAGTTTAATCAACTGTGCTCAAGGTATCTGGCCTTATGTTGTTTAAGTTTGGTTATCTAAGAAATTCATAATAAATAATAATAAAGCATGATGCCCTGATGAAATATGTAAGCTGTATGGTTTAATTAAATTGCAAAATGTAAAATATAAATTAACATTATAGTGACAGATATGAAGGGGGAGGAGAATTAAACGTGCATCAAGTTTTTCGACAAGAAAGACACATACACCTGTGCATCCTCACTCATATGTCCTCTGGAAGCTTCCTCACTCCTCGTTCCTCGTGGTGCAGTTAGAGAATTCTTATTCTTCTTTTGAATTTAATGGCGGTTGGCAAATTAGCTTTGATGTCGTTCAAGAAATCCCTCAACAAAAACACATTATTAGGCCTACAAAAAGCTGTCATTACACTTTCATCCTGTCAAAATGATATCCTAGCTTCTTCTAGGCTTGAAACTGTGTCCACGGTGTTTCTCTCCCTCCTTGCAGATGGGGCAAACCAATCTCTGATCATTCTCACAGAAAAGTTTGAGTTGCTCTTCATGGACAGGACACAACAGTTCTTGTGCTTTCCTTGGAGTCTGTTGTTTTGTCTTGCGCTGTTGTTGAACGACGTCCACAACGTTTCTCAGAACTCGGTTACCTTTAACATCCTGTCTGGGGAAGTTTCTCTGCATTCTGGGCATTTGTGAGCATCTTCACTCGATTCCAAATAACTTGTAATACACTGTAGGCAGAAAGCATGCTCACAGGGCAAACTTACTGGATCTCGGAAGTCACTCAAACACACTGGACACATGAGGTGGAGAGACATAGAAGCCATGAAATCTCTTTTTAGAATCATCTGATGTTCAGTGAAAAACAGAAAGCTTCCCCTTTTGAAGTCCGACTATGTATACACTCCTGATGGAACAATGAATCTGTAGAGTTTGTTCAGTCTTTTATTGTGTGAGATCACACCCTCTCGCTTTAGTGAACAGGATGTTTTACTTCTGCATTGAATTCATGAAAAAATAAATAAAGAATCCTTTATAAAACAGTATTGCAAACAATTTAATATAATACTAATAAAAATAATTTGTTAGTATTAGTATAAATGTAAAAAAACTTACAGCATCTGTTAGGTCAATGTTAATATATAAATATAAAATATACAAGGGAAAAGTTTACATTTATAAAATATTTAATTTTATATGATTAAATATATTTTTGGACTTTTCTAATAGAAAAAGTGGAGAACTTTGAGTTACGAAAGTTAAAAATGGATTGTGAGTGAATTTATGAATTTATGTTGAGTTTTTACAACCATAAAGGGATAGTTCCCCCAAAAATTTAAATTCTGTCATCATTTCCTCACCCATTATTTGGTTCAAACCTGTATGAATTTCTTTCTTCTGCTGAACACAAAATAATATATTTTGAAGAATATGGGTAACCAAACAGTTAAAGGACCCCACACTCTCAGAAATAAAGGTACAGTGAGGGTACAATTAAGTACTTTAAGGTACAAATTTCACAAATGTGCCAGCAAAGGAACAAACATGTATTCAGCTGAGTACCAAAAAGTACCTTTCCAAAGAAAAGGGGTACACAATGAAATATGCATGGTGAAAGGTACATATATGTACCCTTTGAAAAGGTACATTGTCATATAAAGTAATAGTTAAGGTACAACATTCACAAATGTACCATTAAAGGTCCTATCGTGTTCCCATTGGGTACTTAGAAGTACCTTTTGGGTACACATCCTGCAGGGTACAAAAAAGTACCTTATTCAAGTCAAAGGGTACACTTCATGTGGGGTACTAAGAAGTACTTTTCAAGTTACAGGGTACACAATCCTCTGGGGTAGCAGCTACTTATGTGTGCCTTTTCTAAGACTGATAGAGCCTTTGTCATAATTTGTAAATGTGGTATGCTGAATAATCCTCTGTGATAAGTGCATAATTATTATCACTATCAAGTTTCGTAAGTATTTTCATTCGTTTCTGCTAAGGGATTATTTACAGATTTATACTCGATTTTTATAATTATTATCATTATTGTTTTCATTTAAATAATTGTTGCATATATTGTGGGTTCTATAAGCACTATTGGTTCGAATTAATTCAATAATATATTATTATAGTTAAGATAGATGTGTGTGCTTGGTTGTGTGTGCGTGGGCGCGGCTTGCGTGCATTTAGAGAAGGAGTTCTTCTCGCGATACGTTTCATTCAAGATAAAGCAAAGCTGATGGTCGCATCATTAATTAATATCATCCTTTACAGGTAACGAATGTATAAAATGTACACCATCATTGTTTTAGATCTTCATAAGAAGGACTGTTAATTGTATTATTTCTTATGTATATGAGACTGTTGAGTCTGTAAACTATAGTGTTAACGATCTGTGCTGCGAACATTGTTAGCAAACCTGGTGTGATTAGCGCCCGCGCGCCGCGAGTTATGCAGAGATAAAAATGTGGAGATAAAGTACCGAGTATAGTGTTATTCTGCATGTTTTATGTTTTCCTTTATTCATTAATTCTGTGATAAGTTTATTTCATGCTGTTTCACTGATAGTGAGTATGTATGTGACGTCATGAGTATAGGGTGAACTTGGATGTCAATGGCATGAATGGAATTTGAGTGTTTACAAGAGCAGCATGTAAACAAACTAATCTTCAGCGGCGAAATAAAAGCCTTTTATTGACGAGACCGGTCTGCGAGACCTCCAGCTCACAGCGGGGTCTCTGAGCAGGACTGGCCGAGCGACGAGCTAGCGGCTGGGGCAGGCGCCTGCTGGCTGTCACCTCACATTGAGCTTCTCAACTCCGAAAACTTTTAAGCAAATTGTCAATTTGGCATCAATTTTCACAAGACTGCCTATATTCGAAATCTAAACAGTTCTTTTCTCGCCTAAAACGTTCTCATAAGTGAATTTAGTGATGAATAAGATGGCGAAAATTGTTAAAATTGTCCTGTTGTTGGTCTGTCTAATATTATGACTGGCTGTTTTTTTCGCGCCGTTATTCGCGTTCTACGTCAGCGGTCACTTGACGCCTCTTTCTTTCACTCACTGTCAGTCGCTGGAGCCTGCTGGACCCTTTGCAGCTCAACAATGGCCCTGCCAACTTTATCATCAGATGAGCTGATCCAAACTTTAAAAGAAGATGGTTTAACTATGACAGAGATTGAAGTGCAGAAATTCAGAGGTGAGTACTGTCGTTAGCTAACGTAAAGTTACATTTAAGTGACACTTGCTGATTAAAGTTGGCTGCACGTTAGCTAAGTTACAGTTAGATCGAACTAACATTTATATCGGGACTTATTTGTAAGTTTCCACTAACGTTCGTTAGCTAGTTGTAAAGATTGTAAAGAAAAAAGCATAATATTAGCTGACCTAGCTAACGTTTGCCAGCTTAGAGTTGGCTCGTTAGCTCGAGTTCCTCATACAGAAAAGTTGAGTTAAAGTTAAGTTGATGTCCAAATAGTGCTGCAGCTATGTAGATAATCAATTGTGTAGGTGTTTAGTGTACGGGTATTGTATATTTATATGTTGAAGATGTTGGATGATGTTCGATTCCATTTGTGCACGTGGAACTCAGTTTAACGTTAGAAGATGGCGGCTATGTTGTGCACGTTAGAATAGACTAGTTGCATGTGGCCGCCATTTTGGACATCGGATCAGCGAGTGTGCGGTTAGACACTTCCAGTTTCGCGTTACGCCCGGTGCAGGTAGCCGGATAAAGCCGAAATGTATCTTTTATAGTTGTTTATAGAATCAATTATCACTTAAAATACTTCTAAGATCCATATTACTATCACACGAGCGAGTGGCAATTAAATGCACCGGCGTAATGCGACACACTCGCTGATCCGAAATCCAAAATGGCGGCCACGCGCAACTAGCCTATTCCCGGGTCTTCTCTATAGCAGTGTTTCTTAAACGTTTTTCAACATTGTAACTTACCCCCTTTGAATTGCTTTTTTAAGCCAAGTATCCCCTAACCAGTGCAAAACATTTTTGGTAGGACTTTTTTTAAAGAGGAAGAATACAAACAGCCTTTTTAAACAAAAACAAAAAAAAACATTTAAATGTTTTTTTTTTTTCAAATGTAGAATCCATCACTTAATTCATTCATTAATATAGTATAATTATTGTAGGAATTATGCATGATGTATTTTTAAATCAGTATTTTTGCAAAAAAATTCACGTACTCCAAAGTATCCCTAGGGGTACACTACCAATATTTGAGAAACACTGCTCTACGGAACAAATGAAATCTGTGGGAATTTCTGAAATGTGGACAACCAGTTACTGTGTATATACCCATAATGCATGAGTAATGATCAAATTCCAATGTGCTATTTATTAATAGAAAATTTACTTTTTACTTAATAGAAAATGAAGTGGATGGAGAGACGGTACACCTGGGCTTAACTGACTCAATGCTGGACCATCTATTTAAAGGCTCGTTCAAAAAGCAGGCCAAGTTCCTTCAAATAGTACGAAAGATGCAAGAGCCTGGACACAGAGAGGCCTGTCCCACTCAAAGGAACACACAACCCAACATGGGTAGAGACTGTCCCGTAACGGCTACTCACAGCACAGGTAGCCCCCCCCCCACCCCACCCCACCCCACCCCACAGCACTTCAATGTTATTAATGGAGAGTAGGGCTGGGCGATAAAACGATAGCGATAATTATCGTGATATAATTTTTCTCGATAAAACGATATCAAGAGGTCGATAAATGTTCGATAACGTTTTTGCGTTCCAAAAGCGTAACGAAACTCATTTGAACCGCGCGCCACACGGACCATTTATCCGCTCGGCTCAATGTCCAAACGGCAGCGTGAGCTCAGTAGAGCCGATGCGTTTACTCTGATCGGTCTCGGTCACGAAATCCAGTGAAAAGGAACACAATGTAAAGGCAGATGAAACAGCGCTGACAAACAGGAGAAACACTGCGCAACGATAGTCATTTTCCGTCTACAAATTCCCATCATTTACCATGGATTTACTGTAACATTAGCCTAGTAATATTAACTGCACCATGAAAAGTGGGATATACATATTGAATTGTATTATATTATTAATGTAGACAATGTATTAAAGGACTAATGGAATATAATTACAGTATTTAATGTATAAAGCTATTTAATGTATATAAGTATATAAGCTAATGTATTTACTGGCTACTGTTTTTCATACAAATACCATAGAAACAGACCTGCCAACCTGTACGCATTTTGCGTAGCGGATACGCATTTTGACATCAAAGTACGCTGGTACGATTTGTTAGTCTAAACTACGCAAAAACCTGGTGACGCCTCTGCACGCGCAGTCCTCAAATCAAGCAACAGCAAAAGAAGAAGAGT
Source organism: Scardinius erythrophthalmus (assembly GCF_964197995.2). Lineage (NCBI taxonomy): Eukaryota > Metazoa > Chordata > Actinopteri > Cypriniformes > Leuciscidae > Scardinius > Scardinius erythrophthalmus. The sequence goes on from NW_028295962.1 coordinate 8,669, forward strand.
TCGACCAATCATAGCGCTGGATTCATTCCCCAAATAGCAAGCGGGGATGATTGACAGATGCGTAAGGCCTATCATTAAAAAGAGACTGAAAATCGACACCAATAAAGAATCCCGCTCGATCCGCCTTCTTCTACTCCCGCGGCCCGCAGTCTGACTGATTTCATAAGCGAGGACAGTAACGTTACAGTAGTCACTGTACATCTGACTCCTGAAGGTAAACGGGCTGGGCTGGGCTCGATATGGAAAGTTGAAATATTGTACTGAGTTAACCTAATCCTATGGATTCGATGATCACACGGATCGCATGGATTATCTTACTAATACTCCGTTCTTCATGGTCACTCAGAAAAAGAGGAAGACATCATTCAGCCACGCAAATAATAAAATGCTCAAGAAATACTGAACAATAAATCTTAATAAACTTGAAATCGCTATGGCTTCGTGATTATGAAAGTGATGTGATCATTTGTGGATTACGGATAAGCGCGAGTCTGGAGAAACAGGCGTTTATTAATTAATTCTCAGTGCTAAGAAACGTAGCCTTCATGTGTTACGTTATTGTGTTAATAATAACTAAAGTACCTAATTATGTTACATATTTATTTTGTATGAAAACTAGCGTGTTAGTTATGGATTAAAAAGTACCGTTGTATCAGTGCTGCGCGAGCTCTCTCACAAACACGGACGCGCGCACAGAGAGAAGATAATTGTAAAATTAAATTTGACGGGCTAAGTTTAAATTTTGTTCTTGCTTGTTTTTTGTTTTTTTCTGTGAAAATGCCAGAAAGCATTTTGTATTATCCATCCTTGTTTTTAAAATTCGTTAAATGACGAACGTTTTAACAGCCCTTATACACGGGTTTCTTGTATACAAACTATACCGGATGCGCGCGCATCCAGGAGGCAGAAAACCGCTATCTGTTATGCCGAGTTCTGTAAAAGAACATTGTAATTAACGTAGATTTCGCATTGTTTGTAATTTCTTGTTGACTCAATAATAAACTGCAATTTCAGAGTTGGATCTGTTTGTTTGTGTCTCATATTTAAAACGTCCAACTGTTTACGAATCAAAATCCGGACATAATGTGATGCATGTATGAATTATTATGTTAGACTAAGTTAGTAATGTAATAGCCAATGTTAGCAGTGCAGCATCTCTAGACCCCGAATTTGCTTTTATATAAGTGAACTTTGTTTACGTTACTTTACGACCTGCAACATTTCATGACACATATAACGTTACTTTACTGTAAATCAAAGATTTGACGATGGATTATGTGAGAAGCCATTAGTACCTCCGACCGTGGCGATTATAATCTATATATAAATATTAAAAAACTTAATCTCAGCAATGGTGAGATCTTACCGGATCCCTGCGCAATACATGACGATCTTTGGATTGTGGATGACAAGAGGTGGCCAGCAATTGTATGGCCTGATATATATAATTATCTTATTCAGACACCAAGTGTGTATACAAGAGAAATGATTAGAGCGTACAAATCCCTTGATGCATACAACTATATACGTGCTATGTGGTCATGTGCAGCTCGTCAAATTATGAATAGAAAGAATATAACATACAACTTCCTCCTTCTGTCCCACTCTTCCATTCGCCTAGATTTGGAATTACTTACAACACGTATAATTTAAATGAGCAGATAAAACACAACAGATAGGCCTGCATGTAAATAAATTACGCAACAACTCCTTGGCATTTTGACTTAGCGACAACAAAACCACTTTGCTACTAGCTTAAACCCTTTACTCCGGTACGAAGACCGCGGGTCTTTTGCCTCTTGGTTGCGTGCGCAAGCAGTGATGACGTCGCCGAGAAACCCATGTGTCGGATTTAAGTATTCAAGTATCTAACTTACCGGTATACTTGATATTCTTTTTAGAATAAGTGATTCGTTATGCTATTATTGGACTCCTGTCTATTTATTGTCAACTGTTTCCTATAATGTTTTGGCTAACATTTATTCAGCTAATGCGTGTCCTGTTTAAAATGCGCAATGTTCAAATGCAAAGACCACGTCACAAATAGAAGCCCTTTTCCCTGTGTTATTTAGTATCATATTTGGATATTGGAATAATAAATTAAGTAGCCTATCTTTTTTTTTTTTACAGTTTTATAGTGGTTTCTTAATTTTAGACTAGTTGACCAGCACACATTTTATGCAATGCAATATAATGCATGTGTGTCGTCGTCGCCGTCGTCGTCCACACCCCCACCCCCCCCCCCCCCCACCCCGTCGGTACGCAAAAAATAATTTCAAGGTTGGCAGGTATGTAGAAACCATAATGTTACATTTTGCCATGATAGTGAGGTGCTACAGGCTATGCCTGGTTTCATCTGTGGTAGTCATGATCTAAATGCGTGATACTGGATGACCAATGGTTAAGTTAAATAAAACTCAGAATCAGAAAAGTCAGTATTACATAAAAAAAAAAAATGATATGTTCTGACAATAGAGTAGTTTAAAACCACAATTAACGCTCTGGTTTCTACAACTGTCACTTAGGAGCAAAAATCTGCCTTAAACTTGAAAGAAATAAAGATTTGACTTTTATCGTGATAATTATCGATATCGACTGATTTTTTATTTTTTTTGGCCATATATCGCCCAGCCCTAATGGAAAGGTGATTTATGAAGTAGTGTTGTCACAATACCAAAATTGTGACTTCGATATGATACCAGACTAAATACCTCAATATCGATACCATGGGGAAAAAAACTAAATCAGTAGTAGTAGTAATTGAAAAATATGACAGAACTTACAATTCATTGTTTTTTAAATTCATTTGAAAAAATTCTTCTTTTTGACCATTCCTTCCCCTTAAAATAAAATAATAATAATTGCATGCCATTGACATTATCAATCATGTTAACATTTGCTAACCTTTAACAATTCTGGTTAGGATGACCAAAATCTAATTTCATGAAACGAGTTATTTAATATTTTTTAAATGTAATTTTATAATTACAATATAGATATTTAATTTAATTGTATCTCTGCTATATGAAGGCAATATAATTATTTATTCTTACAGAGGACATGGACACAGAGGAGATCCACACTATTACATTTCAAGTGCTAGATGTTGATGCTGCTACGAGGTAAGTGTTGAGTTTCATTCAACTGCAACACCAACTCTCTTTTATTAAGCTCTTATACTTACCTGTTTTAAAGAAATCGAAACAAATCATTGTACTTTAAAGTGGCCGTGAGGGCCTCTCGGCTACCGTAGTACTTACTATAACGAACTAACAGACGTAAATTGTCTTTATTTTTTCTTGTAAAACTAGTTCTCAGTCCTTTGGGAGACTGCCTGATGTTTATGTCCTCCCATCATTCCCTAAAGAGCTTCAAGCAAAGCTGGATGCCAAAGAGGAGGTCCAGAGAGTTCCACAATACAGGCACAAAATAATACGAGTATTGCATGAGACTGTTGCCATGTATACTATGTAAGTACTACTGGCTGTATTCTTTGTCCCGTGTGTGTGTTGTGTGTCTTGTTTTTTGTCTCTTGCTGCTCATTCTGTCTTTTGTTGGCACTGTTTCTGCTGGACTTGTCCATTCACCAATCCAATCCAGATGCTATATCTATCACTAATCATTTACTTTTACTGGTTTCTGTTCTAGGTATCCCACTCACACAGAGTATGTCAAGGTAGCCCAGGCATTAATCCGGAAATACCCATTCCTGAAGGATGTTACGGGAAATGGCTATGTAAGTAGCTTTGCTTAATGTACTCCATGATAAATATTAAACCATGTGAATGAACTCTGAAAGTCATTGTTGTCTAGCTAGCTTTGTTGTAGTCCTATCCTTCATCCTAATATGTGTGTATTAAGTCTCTGGAGTGACAATGGAAGCGTCCATATGCCAATCGACCGTTTCCCCGTTTATAGGAGCAATGTGACCACTCACCTGCAGCAGGTCTCTGAATAAAAGCACAAATGTTTACCTCAAAGCTTCCTCCAGACCTCCACCAATGAGGTGGGATAATTAATTAGTTAATATCCAGTCAGTTGTACAATTGATTAATCAGGTATGTCCTGGTCACTTATTCCAATAGTATAGGACAGGAAATGGTAGATGCAGTTTTACTTTCAGGAAGTAGTGGAGCTGGTGAATATAGCCTATAGGCTACTGTATATGGACACACATTTGAGCCTTGATTCCGCGACCTGCTGCAGGTGAGTGGTCATATTGCACATATAAACTGTGAAACGGTCTTTTGGCGTATGGACGCTTCCATTGTAACTCCATGGGACTAGCTTTGTTCATCCAAAGTGAGAGGTTTTGTTGAGTAATTTGGATTTATTTTTGTTGTTGAAATAAGCATACCTGGCACATGTCGCTGAAACGCAAATTCAAGACCGAACGTGCTCCACTTGTCCAAAATGATGAAGTGAAACTGATCAAAGAGAAGTTTGCCCATGGAACGAAGTCCAAGCTACCTGATGCTGAGAGTGCAAACACCTCTCTGAGAACCAAGCCACGATCAGTGAGTTGGATTTAAATAATTTTTGTTGTTTGATTGTCAAACAAGGGAGGGAAAGGGGGTGGGGAGTTGATTAGTCACATGTGCACAAGCCGTGGTAAGGGTCGAACTGTAAGGTCGTATCCTTACCTAATTTCTTGTCTCAGCTAGGGCTGTCGTGGTGAAGGAATTTCCCTTGCGGTAATTTTGAGTGGCTCAATAGCGCGATGTGCCATTTATTTATTTATTTATTTATTTATTTATTTATTTATTTGATTTATTTATATTTATTTGTTGCTATATAAATAAGTGTTATGATGTGGTCAGCATGCACAAAAACTAGTACATTTTCAGTAATGTAACCGAAACTAAACAGTGTCTATCTGCGCATTGAAAGGCTGTCACTCAGCACGCAGTTACAGTGGGAACAGCCTGTCTTTGATTCATATAACCGTTCGTTCAACGAACACGTTCAAAAACGCTGATTCATTTAAAGATAGTGATGAAACAAGGTGTTACTTTATTTTTAACTTTGAGCTCCACTTTTCAAGGCTCAGCTTACCGCGTCGCATGGGTAACGCTGAAGCTGATGCGATTTAATGTGTGGCTTTCTGATTTTTGTTTCCTGCGGCTTCCTCACGCTGTGGAATGCTGACCAGCGCTGTCACTGATGCCAGGGACATATTCAACATATTTCGCTTTCCTTGGACACAGCAACCTTTTCACAAATCTATATGACTTTACCTCATAGACAGACGCAGGTAATCGCACGCAATCCGTCGATCATTCGTCGGTCTATTTAGGCTTAAGTGCAAATTCACAAAGCCTCTGTACAAATCACCATGATAAAAAAAGTCTCGTTATCATTATTAACTTATTTAACATTCAATATATGTGAGCGAAGTTCAAAACAAGAAGGGTATTATTGCCTTATGAAAAAAGAAAATGCGAATATTGCGGTGTGCTGCGATTACTTGCATTCCTCTGCGGTTGGCTTGTCAGTAGCGCGGTACTGCAATATTGCGGTTATCGCAACAGCCCTAGTCTCAGCTAAACATACCCCCCCCTGCCTGTCTCTTTCTTTCACTCACCTCTCCTCCTCTCTTTTTTCCCCCTCTCTTAGAATACAGAAGTCAGATCTCTCAGTCTCTGTCCCACACTCCCCTGGCCTGATCCTTTTTTTAATTTTTCTGTTCTGTTACTATTTTGGTCAATAGGAACTTGATGTTCTTGGGGAAGATGCATCTTCAATCGCTGGTCATGTTAAGATTCTGCAAACACAATACAGCAAGGCGCAGCCAGACACTGTGATTGTACGCGACCTAATGCAGAGAACTTTAGCATGGAGGCAAAAGGAGATTGCAGAAGGAATGAGTGTTGAGGACACTGTGAAGAAATATCCCTTCTTAAAGACACCCTCAGGAGTAAGTGTTAAAAGTTAGATGTACCCTAGAACAACAAGACCTTTATAAAAACATTTAAATAAGTCTTGACTTTGTAAACATGGTTTGTTTAAACAGAGCTAGTATAGTCTAGAATTATACTCCACTTCGCATTCTCTTAACCCCCCCATAGCATGTTAAAATACTCTGTAATCCCCTTTCCCTCATGGTCAGGTGCTTACTTGTCTTTGTCTTTCTGCAGCTGTTGGAGGAGGTGGGTCGTATCCACTCCACAGCGAGCATTAGCTTCACTGATGGCTTTAACCAGATTGTTCCCAAAGTACTTGCCCTGGCTCAAGGAAAATCTCCACTAGTCAAACAGTACTTGGAGGCCAGAGAAGAAGCGCTTACCGAGGATCTACCAGGTACTTACAAAACGCTTATTATGAGTGTACTCACACAAATCAGTAGACAAAGTGCATTTTGAGATGATAATCAGATTTTGTGTTTGTATAAGCTACTGGATGCCTAAAATTTCCTTCAGGATGAATAAAGTATCGATTTTTCATGATTCTCTTCTAGGAATGGACTTCAGAGCGGCACTAATCCTCCTGCCAATCATTTTTAAAGAGAGTGTGGATCATCACATTATGATGGGAGAGGTATGGATCTCTAGCACTCTAGTGTTTTGTATTTTTTTTCTTTTTTGGGGGGGGGGGGGGAGGAATGATAGGATAGGATCGGATCGGATCGACTATCTCTTTTTCTTTTACCAAACATGTGTTTGCATCCCTGTCTACTTTGCTGTATTCTTCAGGGTGAACACAACACACCATACCCAATTGTCCAGGTGACCCAAGAAGACTGGAAGTCCACATTTGAGGGACGAAGCTCCTGTTCCCTGAAGGTAGACAGGGTCGAGGTGTGTGAAGGCATGAAGGTAGAGGAAGCCATGATCTCCTCGTTTTATTCATATTTTGTTTTCAATCTTGAATACCAACCCAAAAACAAGAACACTCTGACATTTCTCCAGCGATGTATTGCGAAAATTAATGTGAAGGGAGACCGGCCTCTGCCGACGACTGTAACCAGAGTTATAAACCACCTCTTCTAAATGCCTCGTTTACACCCACGTTTACACCAGTGCCCTAAGTGCCAAAGAAAAACTTTCACTCTTATGAAGTTGGTCCAACATGTGGGACTAACTCATGCCCATGAGGCAGGCTTCTCGATCACATGTGGACTCAATGACTGCCAATCCACTTTTTCTAGTTACCCATCTTTCAGATGTCATGTTTATAGAAAACATAGAGCTTGTATTTTACCTGCTAGTGAGGAGCCTGCTAGTGAAAACCCTGCTTCTGAAGATGAACATGAGCATGTTATGTGTGATGATGCAGATGTCCAAACCCCCCCTTGTATGGACACACTTTTATATAACTTTAAAAATAATCTTTGTAGCTTCATCCTAAAATGCAGGGAAAAAAACAATTTACCAGAATCAGTTCAGCAGGAAATTCTTAGTGATGTAAACTTTTTATTTTGTTTTTTTAAGGAGAATTACGATGAATTTGTATCTTATCATCTTAAAGAAAATGGTTTTGATGTCAAAGGATGTCCTGAACTTCAGCAGGTTTTACAGTCCAATGATTTTTTTGAGGAAGCATCAAAAGAGTTCTCTTCTCAGTTCAAATTGAAAGAATACTGTAAGTCAATGTTAGACTTGACTGAACCAGTTCAATACACTTTAAGAGGGTCTACAGGACATAAAATAGGTAGCTTCTCCTATGTTCCCATTTCTGATGTTTTAAAAAAATATTGTTCTCATGAGGATGTATGGGATGACATAGTGTCTGTAAATATTGAAGATGAACAGGTCTTAACTGACTTTAGTGATGGATTGTACTATAAAGAGCATCCTTTCTTTAGAGAATATCCAAATGCATTACGACTGCATTTTTATGAGGATGAATTTGAGGTAGTAAATCCTTTGGGATCAAAGAAAACAAAACACAAACTGTGCGCCTTCTACTACACTGTAGGTAATGTACATGGAAGGTACAGGTCTCAAGTGAAGCATATTCATTTAGCATTACTGGTGCGCTATTCCTATTTAAAGGAGTGTGGCTTAGAAGTTATCCTAAAGCCACTGCTAGATGATCTTAAAGTGCTCTCAACAGATGGGTTCACCCTCACTGTTGGTGGGGTTGAGCAGAATGTCCATGCAGCCCTAGCTACCATTTCAGGTGATAACCTTTCAGCTCACATGATTGGAGGATACAGTATGTCATTTAACTCAGGAAGAGTTTGTAGACATTGTATGGGAACATATACAGATATAAAAGAGAAATTTCAGGAAGATAGTTATGTTTTAAGAACATCTGACGTTCACCGGTATCACCTGGAATGTATCCAGCAAAATCCTGACAGTAGAGTAACATATGGGGTACAGTGTAGTTGTCCGTTTAATGTGCTTCCTTATTTTGATGTTACGAAGTCCTTACCTCCAGACATAATGCATGACATGTTAGAGGGTGTCATACCTTTAGTTTTGAAACTTGTCCTGTGCCAAGCTCATAAAGAGAAACATATTAGCATACAAGAGGTGAACGAAGAGCTGCAGAGAATGACAATAGGTCAAAATGATAGAGCAAATAAGCCAGTACAGTTGTCTGAAAGATTACTACAAAAAGGAGGCATTGTGGGCTCGGCATCTCAGAAATGGTGCCTTTTTAGACTTATTCCTTTTTTGATCGCACATCGTATACCTCCTGAGTGTCAATATTGGCGTGTGTACCTGTTGTGCCGAGAAATTGTAGATATTGTTCTAGCTCCAACGGTGAGAAGAGAGAACCTTCCTCTTTTAGATGTACTTGTGCAAGAATTTTTGACAGAGTTGAAAGCTGTATTTGGAAATGTTATTACACCGAAGTGCCATTATTTAATTCATTATTCTAGATTAATTTCAATGTTTGGGCCTCTTCGTTCTCTCTGGTGCATGAGGTTTGAAGGCAAACACCAATATTTTAAGAATATTGCAAGTAATTGTCGTAATTTCATTAATATAGCTTCCACTCTGAGCAACCGCCACCAGTTAAAACAATGCTGGGAGTTTTCTTCAAATAATTTCTTAGATGATTTTGAGAAGGTACCAAGAAGCAGTACTAGCACTCCATTTTGTTCTTTACCACTTACTCTCCAGTGTGCTCTAGAGCAATATTTTACTGATGTTTCTTTTAGTGAAGATAAAGTTATTCAACGTGTTTCAGAAGTAACCGTTAACAATGTCAAGTATGCCACACAAGATGTTTTTGTTTTGGATGTGTTGCATGGTGAGAGAATTCCTCTTTTTTTCCAAATGAAATACATTTTTAATGTGGACACTACATGGGTTTTTTGTGGAAAACTGATATATCCAAAGTATTTTAGCCAGCACTTTTATGCTTATTCAGTCAAATTTGACCTGGAATGGACTGTGATACAGCCTGGGGCAGAGCTAGATTTTAATGCCCTTGATATATATACAGTTGATGGTGATATCTTTGTGGCAATGAAATACTGTGTGTAAGAATTATTGTACAAATATTTTAGCACTTTCATGAATTGACTAATCTTTTGATGTTGTCTTTCTCTTTAAAGGATTAGTTCACCCCAAAATGAAAATTTCCTAATACACTGCTCAAAAAATATAGGGAACACTTAAACACAATGTAACTCCAAGTCAATCACACTTCTGTGGAATCAAACTGTCCATTTAGGATGCAACACTGATTGACAATCAATTTCACATGCTGTTGGGCAAATGGAATAGACAACAGGTGGAAATTATAGGCAATTAGCAAGACACCCCCAATAAAGGAGTGGTTCTGCAGGTGGTGACCACAGACCACTTCTCAGCTCCTGTGCTTCCTGGCTGATGTTTTGGTCACTCTTGAATGCTGGCGGTGCTTTCACTCTAGTGGTAGCATGAGACGGAGTCTACAACCCACACAAGTGGCTCAGGTAGTGCAGCTCATCCACGACGGCACATCAATGCAAGCTGTGGCAAGAAGGTTTGCTGTGTCTGTCAGCGTAGTGTCCAGAGCATGGAGGCGCTACCAGGAGACAGGCCAGGACATCAGGAGACGTGGAGGAGGCCGTAGGAGGGCAACAACCCAGCAGCAGTACACGCTACCTCCGCCTTTGTGCAAGGAGGAGCACTGCCAGAGCCCTGCCAAATGACCTCCAGCAGGCCACATGTGCATGTGTCTGCTCAAACAGTCAGAAACCGACTCCATGAGGGTGGTACGAGGGCCCGACGTCCACATGTGGGGGTTGTGCTTACAGCCCAGCACCGCGCAGGACGTTTGGCATTTGCCAGAGAACACCCAAGATTGGCAAATTCGTCACTGGCGCCCTGTGCTCTTCACAGATGAAAGCAGGTGCTTTCACAGTGCTTTTCACAATTCGCCACTGGCGCCCTGTGCTCTTCACAGATGTTGCAGGCAGCAGAACGTTCTCCACGGCGTCTCCAGACTCTGTCACGTCGGTCACATATGCGCCCTGTGATCTTCACAGATGAAGAAGGTTCACACTGAGCATGTGAAAGAGTCTGGAGACGCCGTGGAGAACGTTCTGCTGCCTGCAACATCTGTGAAGAGCACAGGTGCTTTCACAGTGCTTTTCACAATGCTTTTCACAATTCGCCACTGGCGCCCTGTGCTCTTCACAGATGTTGCAGGCAGCAGAACGTTCTCCACGGCGTCTCCAGACTCTTTCACATGCTCAGTGTGAACCTTCATCTGTGAAGATCACAGGGCGCATATGTGACCGACGTGACAGAGTCTGGAGACGCCGTGAAGAACGTTCTGCTGCCTGCAACATCTGTGAAGAGCACAGGGCGCCAGTGGCGAATTGTGAAAAGCACTGTGAAAGCACCTGTGCTCTTCACAGATGTTGCAGGCAGCAGAACGTTCTCCACGGCGTTTCCAGACTGTCACATGTGCTCAGTGTGAACCTGCTTTCATCTGTGAAGAGCACAGGGCGCCAGTGACGAATTTGCCAATCTTGGGTGTTCTCTGGCAAATGCCAAACGTCCTGCGCGGTGCTGGGCTGTAAGCACAACCCCCACATGTGGACGTCGGGCCCTCGTACCACCCTCATGGAGTCGGTTTCTATCTGTTTGAGCAGACACATGCACATGTGGCCTGCTGGAGGTCATTTGGCAGGGCTCTGGCAGTGCTCCTCCTTGCACAAAGGCGGAGGTAGCGTGTACTGCTGCTGGGTTGTTGCCCTCCTACGGCCTCCTCCACGTCTCCTGATGTCCTGGCCTGTCTCCTGGTAGCGCCTCCATGCTCTGGACACTACGCTGACAGACACAGCAAACCTTCTTGCCACAGCTTGCATTGATGTGCCGTCGTGGATGAGCTGCACTACCTGAGCCACTCGCGTGGGTTGTAGACTCCGTCTCATGCTACCACTAGAGTGAAAGCACCGCCAGCATTCAAGAGTGACCAAAACATCAGCCAGGAAGCACAGGAGCTGAGAAGTGGTCTGTGGTCACCACCTGCAGAACCACTCCTTTATTGGGGGTGTCTTGCTAATTGCCTATAATTTCCACCTGTTGTCTATTCCATTTGCCCAACAGCATGTGAAATTGATTGTTAATCAGTGTTGCATCCTAAATGGACAGTTTGATTCCACAGAAGTGTGATTGACTTGGAGTTACATTTTGTTTAAGTGTTCCCTATATTTTTTGAGCAGTGTAATTTACTCACCCCAATTCCATCCAAGATATCCATGTCTTTCTTTCCTCAGTGGGAGAGAAATTTTGTTTTTTGAGGAAAACATTTCTGGATTTTTTTTCTACCAATTGACTTCATTGGTTACCATCGTTTTTAAGTCCAAATCAATGCAGTTTCAAGAGTCTTTGAAGTGTTTAAACGGGCTGTACGAGATCACAGCTGGATATCTTGGATGGCATTGGGGTGAGAAAATTATTAGGAAATTTTCATTTTGGGGAGAAATAATCCGTTAAGCATACAATGAACACTCACAGTAGCTCATAGTAGTTTAAAGCGTTATGTTATGTTATGTTATGTTATGTTATGTTATGTTATGTTATGTTCTTGCACTGCAGTAAGTAATGCGTTCATAAAGTGATTCTGCAGTAATTAATGCATTCATAAAGTGATTCTCTAAAGTTGCTTAAGTGAAAAACTTTGTTTATTAAAGTTTATTGCAAACGAAGATTGTGGTGTGCGGTCGTTATTCTCTTTCCAGTATTTTAATTTTTACAGTTTAACTTCTTTTAAATCATTGATTGTGGGAAAACAAAACATTGCTTTCTTTTGCTCTCATTCTTTTCTATTAATCAAGGACATTTTTGCCACTTTATAGGTACAATGGCATCGTCGCTGGGGTGGTACCCCTTACGAGAACAAATTGGTACCATCTAATTGGGTACCTTTTTGTACCAGTGGATTAAGGTACAAATGTATTGCTAAGGTACCAAATTGTCTCTCAAAAGGTACAGTATAAAAGGGTACAACTCTGTACCTATGGTAAGGGTACCATTGCTGTACCTCGGGGGTACCACCTCAGCGACGAGCCATTTGTACCCTAGAAGGTACATATTTGTACCTAAAAGGCACAAACTGTAGGGGTACTTCTTTGTACCCATTAATATGGTACAAGTTTGTTCCCCTTGGTGGTACTGCCCCAGCGACGAGCATTTGTACCTTTTTTTTGTCTTTTCTGTACCTTTATTTCTGAGAGTGCACTGACTTCCATATGGGAAAAGAAAATATTGTATAAGTCAGTGGGGTCCATCAACTGTTTGGTTACCAATATTCTTCAAAATATCTTATTTTGTGTTCAGCAGAAGAAAGAAATTCAGGTTTGAAACAACAAGGGTGAGTAAATTATGACAGAATTTTCAGTTTTGGGTAAACTATCCCTATCGTTTATCTCTAAATTGGGTTATTTTTGTGGGGTGCACCAATTTTAAACCATTTGTTCAGCTGTTATGTAAATATTACATGGAAAAAGTTGACAGAATTAACAATGGGCATGTCAACACAAGCTTAATACAAGCATTGGCCTACGTACAAGCAAAAGTTTTTGTGCAAATACAATACAATCTGAGTCTCCAATCTCCATATAGAAATAGGTATAAGGTCTGGCATTCCAGTTTGACTACTTTTAATATTATATAACCTGTGGGAGGAACAATAGTTACGCAAGCCAAATTTAAATGTATATGTGAAACCAAAAGTGTTCACTTGTCTTGATAGAACAAGCACATCTAACAAAATAACATCATCATCTTTGGAAGAAAGAATAAGTTTATTCAACCAAAACAGGACTTATTGCTTAGCAAGATTTTGAAAAGGAAGCTAAAATGCATTCTCCTTTGTCTTTGCAGATCAAGTGCTCCGTGTGTTTGAGTGATTTTACGGATCCGGTGACTCTCTCTTGTGAGCACTCGTTTTGTCGGGAATGCATCACGGGCCACATGCAGGCCAGCCTGGGACCAAGCGCTTGCCCAGAATGCCAAAGGCCTTACAACGCAGAAGACCTGAAATCCAGCCGTTTACTGAGGAACATGACCTCGACAGTGAGAGAGCACCTTGCCGATCAGAAATCGGACAGATCCACATTTAAAGAAGGAGCACAATCCTTAAAATCTCCAGAAATGGAAAGGATGCTGATGTGTTCTGAACACGATGAGAAGCTTAAACTATTCTGTGAGACTGATCAGAAGCTGGTGTGTGTCATCTGCAGGGATGGAGACAAACATAAAGGCCACGTCTTTAAACCTGTGAAAGAAGCTGCGCAGATCAACAAGGTAAATCTCGGTCATTTACATAAGAGCCACATCTGACTTCCTGATAAAAGCACTGCAGAATAAAAACGACTTTCTTGCTTTCAAGTGTCTTTCAAACTATGCTATTTGTGTAATGTTATTCCTGGCATAATTAGGTTTCTAAAATTGAACCCCAGGCTTTAATTAAAGATATCAAGAGAGCCTTCTCTGCTTTCTCTCAGTGCGTTTTAAATCGTGTCTGACGTGTCTTTTCTGTAGGGGGAGCTGAAGACTGCTTTGGGTTTTCTTGCCAAAGAAAATGGACTTTTGGATTACATGATACAACAACAGACAACCGAGATCACCAAAACAGAGGTATCAAAGCATATAAACAAAGAGGAAATAAAAAATAATAAATGTTTTATCTGCACAGGTACCAGAGGCTCCACATCTCATGCCTGTAGCCTACTCATGTTTTTGGCCTATCTATCAATTTATTCAGAAATACATTAAAAAACAGTTCATACACACTTGTAACATACATACATACATACATACATACATGACATACATACTTGAATATGCCTATTTATTACATAATATGTGAATTAAAACTTGAATTATTAACCGAGAATTATTAACCGAGATAGTTTTTGGGAGTGACATTCTTGAGGGGGAAAAAAACTATATAATATAATATAATATAATATAATATAATATAATATAATATAATATAATATAATATAATATAATATAATATTTTACAAGAATTTTATTTTCATTATAATATCAGGACAGTTATATCAGCCTCAAATATTTTACTTTGTCATCCTCTCAAGAATGTCACTCCCAAAAACTATCTCGGTTAATAATTCATGACATTTGTAAAAAAAAAACGAATAATGATAGCCATCCTCATTGTTACATACCGAATTAACCAAGTACATTAGGTTACACAAATATAAATGTTAAACATTTAGATCAGATAGAAATAGCTCCCGAAGGAAAGAATGGATACACAAAAATTCACTAACTTACAAATATTGTCTCTTTTTCTCTCTCTCTCTTTTTCTCTATTTAGGATAAATCCAAAACCTTATCAGTCCAGATCTCTGCTCAGTTTGAAGAAATGCACCAGTTCTTACGACAAAAAGAGGACGAGGTGAAGAAACAGTTGGAGGATGAGGAAAATAAGGCTATAAAAGTCATGCAGAGGAATCAGTCTCTGATAAACAAAAGATTTATGGAGAACAAAGAAAAGGAGATTATTCTGCAGTCAGCATTGGAGATTGATCAATCCGATCACTTTCTACAGGTTACAACACATTAGATTATACATATTTCTATTTTTACAGGGTAAAGTTGTTTATAAAAGCACATATGATAATCTTTTAGGACTAGTTTTCAATTAGGTTTTAGCATAAATAAAGCACAGAAGTACTTTTTGAGTCTGCTTTTTTCTACAGTGGTGGAATGAAAAAGGATTTCCAATGACAAAGAACATGAAGCAGAAGGCCGCTGGGACGCCAACAAATAAGTAAATAACATGCAATGCTGTCATTTAGACCTAAATCACACTTTTTCTTTAGAATGAAGTTTCTGATGCTGAATTGACTTTGTTTCAGGTATATGTCCAGGGTGAAAGATCTTACAGTTCTTCCTGATTCTCTCTTTCTTGGCCCCCATGAAACTCACCTGCAGTTCTTTGTGTGGAAGGAGATGCTGCAGTCCATCAAAGCAGGTGAAGAACGACAAACATGCATGTTGAAAGTTCAGCTAAAAGTGAAACTTGATTTGCATTCCTTGAAAGAAATGCCAAATATATGTATAGTGACATGATGCTTTTTGGCCAGATCTATTAAATTATTCAAAAATACACTACCGTTCAAAAGTTTGGGGTCAGTAAGAATTTTAGTTTTATTTTTGGGGGAAATAAATAAAATAAATCCTTACTTTTATTCATCAAGGATGAGTTAAACTGATCAAAAGTTACAGTAAAGACATTTCTAATGTTAGAAAATATTCTATTTTAAATAAATGCCGTTCTTTATCAAATACAGTCTTGGTGAGCTGAAGATACTTTTAAAAACATTAAAAAAATCTTACTGACCCCAAACTTTTGAACGGTAGTGTATATGTTACCGGTAAAGTGTGTAATCCGGCATTCTATAAAATTCCTTGGTAATGTATAGAATTAGGTAATGTATTTTTGCCAAAAACCATCAGGCATTCTATACATTGCCTAGGCATTCAATACTGGGATTTCACACTTTGCCGG
>NW_028295961.1:0-24538 GCF_964197995.2 Scardinius erythrophthalmus
TGCATGTGGGCTTCAGTGGAAGGTAAAACTGGTTCTGAGGTTCACATTATTACTAGATCCACACAGAACACAAGTCTGTGAAAGGAGTGAAAAGATTTAACGTAACCCACTGGAACCCCCCAACTGTGAGTTATTTATAAATGTTTATCCACTTGAAAACAAATACATCACTCTTCTTAAAAATACTGTTTTAAGCATACCTGCATGTTAGTGCTTTTGAACACAGACCAGATTACAACTTCACGATACATCAATAAACTATATACTGATCATTTACTAATGGTCTGTTCATCATTAGTTCAAGATTAACCATTGTTTATTGAGATAAGGATACTTCAACAATTTTGACAGATATTTCAGTGATTTAAAAGTGATTAATAATATATCAACTAATGACATATTACACATCTACTAATGATCTGATTGTATCATGATTTACAATTTTTTAAGATAACTTACTACACATTTGTAAATCGTTATCATGCAATTTATTAATCATTTATTAATGTAGTTGTGTTTTGAAAATAATTAGTTAAATATTAGTTAAATAATTAGTCTTTATCAGCGGAGATTTTGGCAGAATAAACAGGTTGAAAATAAATTAGTAAACTAAAAAAAGTTTTTATAAAATTAAAATATTTGTATTCATTACAATTTGTAAAGCATATATTTTTCCATTTTATTAATATATAACATAGTCAATAAAGTTTGATAATCAGTGAATTTTTCTGTGTCTGGAAAAGTAAAGATTTAGTTCTGTCAAATCAATTAATCACATCTAACATAAAATGTGTGCATATATATATGTGTGTGTGTGTGTGTGTGTGTGTGTGTGTGTGTGTGTGTGTGTGTGTGTGTGTGTGTGTGTGTGTGTGTGTGTGTGTGTGTGTTTGTTTTTGTGATTTATGAGGACAGAAATTTGTATAATGACATGGGTATTATTACACTGGTATTACAATGTGAACTTGATTTATGAGGACATTTCCTGAGTCCTCGTATTTCAAATGACTTTAAAAACATACTAAACAGTGTTTTATTAAAAATTTCAAAATGCATAAAATTTTCCGTGATGGGTAGGTTTAGGGGTAGGGGTAGGGGTAGGGTTAGTGTGTGTGTGTGTGTGTGTGTGTGTGTGTGTGTGTGTGTGTGTAAATACACACACACACACACACACACACACACACACATATATATATATATATATATATATATATATATATATATATTTATATACATATGCATACATACAGTAAATGGGTGTGCACACACACACACACACACACACACACACACATATACTCACATATATTATTTAAAAAAAACTTTTATGTTAGATGCAATTAATTGACATCAGATTTGACAGCACTATAAAGATACATTTTAAAAATTAAAGATTACCAAAAGATGTGGAAATTTGATGGCCAATAGGTGCTATTATTTGGAATATATATGTATTATTCATGTTTGACCGACATATCGGCAGTATTTTGTACAAATTAAAGGTTTCAAAATTTTCAAAGCTCAAACAAGAGCTTTAACAAGTCTAATAGGAAGTTTGTCTCTTTGTTACAGGACAAAAATTGTCTGGACCCGTGAATCAGAATCAAGGGTCCATGTCACAGGTAAAAATCCTGAGAAATGTAAATATATACACCATAGCTGCTGTCATGAAAATATTCAGGTTTTATTGTTTTGTTCATAGGGTCCGTAATGAAGGTCTACACTAAAGAATAATCATCAGCTGTGGAACTCAAGGATGCATTTTTGGGTTCCAGCCCAGTGATTACATGACTAAGGGATCTCTCAGGCAAACCCATGCAGTTCCTCTAGAGAAGGTCAGAGGAGCGTCTGTATCTTCATATACAGTAACATCTGTGGTTACAGAAATACATTGAGGACATAGGGTTCTTGAAATAATCTGTATGGGTCTGGTGTCCTTTCATCTTTGAATGAAGCCGTTGAACAGCTGAAGCACAGCTCCCTATGCTGACTCTAGGGATTTGTGTTATGCCCCTGGGGCCGGGAACATGATGGAATGGGTGCTGAGCAAAGGTGCTGTGACCCATGGAAACATGAACTTAAACTGTCACCACAGCTGGCAATGTCAGTAAATTGTATAACACATAACACCTCCCCCACTTCCCCACCTTTGTACATGCAAAAAAAATGTAATCATTTAAGTGGCTTTTCACAATTCATATGTTTGGGATAGAGAGCCGGACTCTAGTGAAGATGTGGGAAATGTTGTAAATTGTAAAATGAACAGGTGGTCCCTTTGGGCCACAGCCTTGATTTATCCCAGATAGAGAGATATTGATGTTTTGTTTACTCAATATATCTTCCAAAACTGTATTTAAAATTGTTGTAAAACTTTCTAATAAAAATCAATTGTATTTGTATATGTCAATGCATTTTATTTACGACTAAAATATACTTAATCATATAAAT
The DNA here is from genome assembly GCF_964197995.2 of Scardinius erythrophthalmus. Classification (NCBI taxonomy): domain Eukaryota; kingdom Metazoa; phylum Chordata; class Actinopteri; order Cypriniformes; family Leuciscidae; genus Scardinius; species Scardinius erythrophthalmus. Next base: position 2,449 of record NW_028295961.1, read on the forward strand.
TACAACTAAAAATATGGAAATATGAGACAGTGGAATTTGACCAGATGAGTGCCATCTTCTTTTACCATGAGTGAGCAGGTCTCGCAGCAAAGCGACAAATGTTACCAGAAGAGGCACTCTGGGAATTAGGTCTCGTGTACTCAAGAGAGACATACAGAGCCAACAACAGGAATGAATCACTATTACAACACCCTCTCGTGTCTCCAAAACCACATTTCACACATAAAAATGACATGAATCCTAAATGATACTAGATTTTATTTAGTCTGTCTGGTGTGACATTTTGTAATGAAGAAAAAAGCATTTTTATTTGTAATGGTAATGACATTCATATTCAATTTTATACAACACAATCTCATTTAAGTCAGTGATTTTAGCAGCATAAAAGAAGAGGTAACAGTTTTATAATTAATTTAATTCATCATATAACATGTACCAACCTCAAAATACATGTTTCCCTGCTGCATACATTTCATACCAAAAAATAGTACTATATCACATAGTAATATCTTTTAGCTTTTAACAACATATCTTGAAACTTAAAATAGCACCATGCTTGTTTCACCACTGAGAATTCAACATATCCCACCTTACTTTCTGTTTCTCACACACACAGATTCTGCCTTGGTCGACAAGAGGCCATCAAGTGCCATTAACATGTTACAAATGGGTCACCAGTGTGGTTACAGAGTGTTTTTTTTTTTTTTTTTTTTTTGCTAGAAATATACACAGTGATTTATTTGAAATCCAAGCCTTTCGACGGTGGTCCCCACCATTCCCTGCATTTAACACTTGTAAAAATAGATACGTCTTAAATTGTTTTTCAATCCTAGCTAAATATAACTATGTTGTTATGGCTGAATTGTGATACACTGTATGATGAATTGTGATAGACAGACAAACAGACAGGCAGATAGATAGATAGATAGATAGATAGATAGATAGATAGATAGATAGATAGATAGATAGATAGATAGATAGATAGATAGATAGATAGATAGATAGATAGATAGATAGATAGATAGATAGATAGATAGATAGATAGATAGATAGAATATCCCAGTCTAACTTACAGTCTTCCAGTTACTTCAGTGTGAAATGGGTAGGAACGCAAGTTTTAGCATTAGCGTGGCTCTGCATGTGTTCTGTGAGCAGGGAATCCTGAGGGAAAGATTTACTGCACTGCCCACATACAAAGATCATGCCTTCCCCATGCTGCTTCTCGTGCCTCTTGAGTGCTGCAAGGTGGCCAAATGACATATCGCACCGCTGGCAGTGGTAAGACCGCACAGCTGCGTGAATACGCTGGTGTCGCACAAGTCGGGACGCCACAGCGAATGCAACCCCACATTCTGAGCACTTGTGTGGCCGCACTCCACTGTGAACTGTGAGATGTTCGGTGAGATTGGAGGACTTAGTGAAAGCTTTGGAGCAAATAGAGCAGGCGAAGGGACGCACTCCGCTGTGGATTTTCCTGTGCTCCGTCATGCGACTGGCCAGGGCAAATGCCTTCCCGCACTCCGGACAAACAAATGGCCTCTCGCCCAAATGCGTACGCTCATGGCGGAGAAGAGACAGGGGTTTGTTGAAGGTTTTGCCACATTGCTTGCAGAGGAACGGCTTGTTGTTGGTGTGCATGTTGCGCTCGTGTTTCCGCAGGTCAGAGGAGCGCACAAAGTCCTTGCCGCATTCCTCACAGATGTATGGCTTCTCTCCGGTGTGCGTTCGGATGTGTTTGCGGAAGTCAGAGGACCAAATGTAGCTTTTCTCACAAAACGGGCACTGGTAAGGTCTTTCGCCCGTGTGTAGCCGCTTGTGCTGCTGAAGAGTCCCCTGGTGCGAGTAGGCCTTCCCACACAAGTCACAAACGTGTGGTTTAAGACCGCGGTGAGTATCGATGTGGCTCAACAGGTTGCTGGATTTTTTGAAAGCCCAGTTGCAGTAAGTGCACTTGTATGGACGGTTTTCCGTGTTTCCCTCCATTCCTCGCTTCTTAATGGTCGCAAACACTACCTGATTTCTTAAAACCTGCTTCTGTGAAGATTTCAGGTTGTCCGCTACGTTTCCCTCCTCCTCACATTTGTCAGCCGCAACTTCATGCTGCTTTCTTGGATCCGTAGCCAGTTCACATGGAGTAGTGATATCCACCTTCTTATTCACCTTCACGTTGGTGATGCTGGTCGCTTCCAAGCGCTCATGATTCAGTTGGGACTTATAGTCAGATCCAGACTCAGCCTCCACGTCAGCTTCATCCACTCTCCTTTCCTTTCCAGAGGATTGTTCAGAACTTTTCACATGAAGGTGGCATGAAGCTTCAGTTCTTGGATTTTTAGTAATCATCTCTTGGATTCTCGTCTTATTGTTTTTTCTTTCATCGCAACTGGTAGAAGTGCTGATATCCTCTTCAGTATGTAGATTAAGGCTCATTTTCATGGTGTCTGCAATGTTACTCTCCTTAGGCAGATAATGCCTCTTGCTGATGAGAATCTTTCTAATACTTCGTTTTGATATGTAGGCATTATCTTTTAAAGCTGCTGGATTCCACAGGTCATTCATATTAGCCATTGTAGTTTAGTGCATTGACCTTTATTAGCCAATAGAAATAATCTATGTTTGCAATGCCTGCCAAAAATAACAGTATAATATTATTATAAATACAGTTGATCTCAATTTTATAATTCATAATCATATTGTCAATCAATTATAATCAATTGTACAGCAGATTCAATTCTAAGAGGCTCTTGTTTGCCTTATTTTAGGCTATGAATTAACTCTGGATTTGAGAGTAATGATATCCAGTATAAATTATATTGACTGGGAGACCATCCAGTAGACCGTCTTGATCTTAGAGCTACGCAGTCCTGAGCCAGCAAAGAACAAGACTTTATTATCAGCTGTCATAGTGCATAGTGTGCACTCCAAAGAAACGTTCAACTATTCTACACATGCAAAGAGTCTCTTACCTTGGCAGCAACAAGTCCACCAATGCTGATCTCAAAGAGAGCAATTAATGCACTTCCTCTTTATGGTGGATTTTAGGCAGACGTTTAGAATACCATAGGAGGAGCCAGAGCTTACACTTCACATGGGGGAGTGCAACATATTCCTGCAGTGGTCAGCACTTTAGCAAAACCATTTGCTGTGGGGAAAGATCAGCTCAATGACCCTTTCACCCATGACAGGCGTGAGGTACAAGATATTTCACGGGGAACAGCACATAACATACATACATAGATGTGATTACAATCCACCGGGATTATATTTAACCACTATAGAGTATATAGCTTTTTTTGTTTGTTTTTTGTTGCAAAAGTATGATGCAATCATTTCCAATATTTTTAAAAGTACAAGCCATTTAAGTGACATGTGAAGGCCAAGTATGGTAACCCATACTCGGAATTTGCATTTAACTAATCTAAAAAAGTGCACACACGTAAGTGAGTGGTGAACACACACACACACACACACACATCCAGCTTATACTATATACTATCTCTAATAGCAGTTTCTATGTTTGATGTTCACAGGTAAATTTTCACTGTGGCATTATTTATTTATTTATTTTACATTTTCTAAGTATGTAAGGCAGTTTTTGTCTGACTGAGGAGATGTGTCCATCTTCTACATTCTTTAGTTAATTTAATTAGCATCTAAATATTTCTACTAATTATTGAGTGAGAGAATTAGGAACAGGAATAACCTGCTGATGCAAGACATAACTAACAACCTGATACATGTCCAGCAGCAGTGCATATAGATAAAAAAATTAAGAGTCAGAGGAAATATGAGAAGAAGAGAACATGCTGTAGAGCAGCCAGAACCAGACACCTGTTTGCTGCTTAAGGTTCAATCAGTGCAAATGCACTGGCAGGGGAAGCCTGACAGTGAGACTTGCTTTCTACAGCAGTGTTTGCCAACCCTCACTAGAGGTCACTACAGATTTACAAGAGTCATTTTCAATCCTGGTCCTGGAGACCCACAGCACTACACATTTTATGTCTCTGTTTTCTGACAAATTTCAATTCCTATTGAGCTGATGATCTATATCATAGATGCACTCTCTTCCACTGTAGTAAGGCCCTTTCCCAAATGGCACACTTCATATGCACTTTCGGTCTTGTGGACTTATCATGGCTGCAGCGTGCGCATGTCCGTTAAGTCCATGAGACCATAGGGTGTCCCATTTGTCATTTTAGGTTTCAGAAGGGTGCTTGTGAGGTCGATATGTGCCCTTGATGCGCACTTCTGCTGAGGTCGCACTGATGCGAGCTCTGCAGCAGACTTCTTTCCGACAGTCAAAGCGGTGTTACGTCACGAAAGTGCGGACTCGTAGGAAGACCACGAGTGCTAGGGTGACATTTGGGACAGGGCCTAATTGAAGCCACCAGTGTCCCAATATTCACAAAAATGCAGACTCGTCGGAAGACTGCGAGTGCTTAGGTATCCAGTGTCTCAATATGGCGCTGACATCTTGGGTCTTGAGTCTGCACAGTAGTCAGCGCGAAGTGGAGCCGCGATATCAAGGCCCAAACTCCCGCAGAATTGGTTAGTACAGTTTATGTAGGTGTTAAATAAACAGTTATGGAAATGAAATTAAAGTTTAAGCTCCAATCTCTTCCCGAAGATCCCGAAAAAAGTCTGTTGGTGCCTCAGTGACTACTTCACTCAGAGAAGCTGTCAATCTCTGCTGTCAATCATGACGTCACATCCCCATTTTTATAGCATCAAATAACTAACAAAAACCAAACTTATTTAAAGAATGAACACTTGAACTAACATCAGTGTGATAAAATCTGTCTAAAATGTCACAAACCATCTTTGGAAGAAATTATTTGAAGTGTAATTTGATTGTTTAGTTTGTATCACGTTCTTTACGTTACATAGAGAAGGCGGGGTTTATGACCTATACTGCATCCAGCCACCTGGTGGCGATCGAGATGCTTTGGCTTCACTTTTCAGGACTCGTGTGGCACGCTTGGCTTGATTTTAATCAGGTATGTTTAATAAGAGAGACATACAAAATATGCAGTGCTGTATGGGTCTCCAGGACCAGGATTGAGCGCTTACCAGTTTGAGGACCCAGACAGCAGGTGACAGCCAAAAGACACCGGCCCGAGTCCGTTGCGGGGATCTGGCCCAGAACTTACGAAGTGTCTGGGCCAGATCTGGGCCAGATCTGGGAGATGGTCCTCAATGCAGAGCATAAAATCCAGGGGGAGGAGTTGGATAAAATCCAACTCCTCCCACCTTACATAGACCTAAACCTACCCGTCTCCACCCCCTGATCCCTAAACCCACCCCTAAACCTACCCATCTCCACCCCTAAACCTACCAATCTCCACCCCTTATATAAGATCCGACTCCTCCCCTCGGATCTTGTGTACTGCATTGAGGTGCTACTGAGATCTGGGCCAGATGATTTTTGCTATCTGGGGATAAACCACAATACAATTCATTACGGTTAGTATAACAGTTTAATATTCTAATTATCATTAAAACCATATTTGATTATCCGGATTTGAAAAACTCACGGTAAATACTGTCCAGCATTAAGTTAGCAAATGTCTCATTTGTTAGGTGCAGCATGCAGCGTAAGTTTTGTTTTGTGTGAAAACATGGCAAAAAGAATTGAGAGGTTTTACAACCGAGTGCTGAGGGAAATGAATTTAAGTATGATGAATGAACTATGAATGCATCTCTGAAGGGAACTAACTGCTTTCAGAAAAGCTTTGGTGGCATTTCCTTTTCATCTTACCTGCAGAGTTCAGCTACTACAAACCCAATTAAACACACCTGAACGTGTTAATTGCGAGTTTATATCTCGGAATTAGGGTTGCAAAATTATGGGAATTTTCAAAGATGGAAACTTTCCATGGGAATTAATGGGAATTTAAGGGAATTAACAAGAATTTATGGGAATAAACGGGAATAAACTAGGAATTTAACTAGCACAAAACTATTGAAGGCACACATTTGAGCCTGTGGACTAAACAAAGTGAAGTGTTTTGATGATATTATGGGGAAATATATTTATTAAATGTTTAAATTGCAAATATCACATACAAATGTATTCATCTAGTAGATAGCAAGCTGATAAGTTAGATGCTAAATAAGCTAGCATAACTTTATTTACCACATAGGACTGGGCGGTATGACGTATATCGTTACCGTGGAAGAAAATGTCAACCGTAACAGATTTTTTTATTCCGTGTATACCACAACATGGTAAATAAGTAGGCGTGGTTAACTCGCGTGCAGCGTGCGTTAGACTGAGACACTGATATTTGTCAAAGAAACATGAAGAAAGACCAAGAGGATCCACAAAAGGAATTACGTTTTCAAAATTAACGTGATATTTTTTTTTGGGGGGGGGGGGGGGGGGTGGAGGCACAGAAGTCAACTAGAGCAGTGCATCACACTGAAAGTTTAGAGAGACGCACATGCTCGAAACGGGGCTTACTTGACAACAAGTTCATATATTCTAACGAATAGAAATAATTAAATAATGTATCTATCCGTCTCTTATGTGTACAGTTACTTTCAGAGTGGACGCGCAAGCGGTTGCCATGGTAATGAATATTTCCAAAATTCCCCAGCTTAACTTCCCATGGAAATTTACCGGAAACGTTGCGGAAATTTTCCGCCCCTTTGCAACCCTACTCGGAATTCTGACTTTTTTCTCAGAATTGTGCTTATATCTCGCAATTCTGACTTAACACGCAATTGCAAGTTATGAAGTCAGAATTGTGAGATATAAACTCACAATTGTAAGAAAATGTCAGAATTGTGAGCAGACATTCCCCCCTCAGACTTTCCCCCCCGGTTTCATCCCCCTGCCCCGGTATCTAATCTCAGACTAAGGCCCTGTCCCACTAGCCTGGCTCCGCCCTCCTACGTACTTCCGCTCAATTTCATTTTCCTTCAGTACTACGTCTGGGACTGCTGTATATTCTTAGGTTTCCAGAACCAAATTTTTTGTAGGACCAATCAGCGAACAGAGGGAGTGGCTGAGAACGATGACGTTGATGTAGTGCGTCAGTTTGAGTTGGAATAATGGCAGCGGAGAAAGACGTGAGAAAAGCTATTCGGTCCTTTGTTGCAAAACGGCCGATTATACAGAAGTTAAAGCCGGAGCAAGAACAATGTTTGCTAAGTTTTGTTGGTGGCAATGATGTTGTGGCCCTCCTCCCCCCTCCTCCCCACCGGGTTCGGGAAAAGTTTGATTTCCAGCTCACTCCGTCCGTTAGCACTAGAATTCGTGCCAGAATTCCATAACTACTAAACTGCCGCAAGCAGTCATTTTGATCGCTATTCAAAGCTCTGGGCTATCTTTAATGATAAATCCCCAATTGAGAGATTAATACATTTATTGTACTAGGATGTCTTTTAAAAACAAAACAACACCATACTGTACATTTAAACAAGTTTAATTATAATTTATAAATAAATAATATTCGTAGATGCCCTGAACAAAATAGTAGCCTATGTTTTCATGTTTCCACTGTTTGATCGCGCCCGCCGACACACACACACACACACACCATATTCCAGCATTGCAGCCTGTTCATTATAGCCATAATAAAATATAATAATAAAATAGTCAACCTAACATATAAATTCAACTGCTTCTCAGTAGTAGGCTACAATTCGTACCATTTTATGCGTGTGATGATTTTTTCCGTCGATATTGGACCGTGAGTGAAGTTCAAAATCCTATGATAAAGAATAGTTTAGCGTTTAAATACATCGCAAATGTTGAAACATTTGGATTCTAATTAGAGAGTTACGTGAGCCCAACGCCGCTTACTTTCACTTTCGCTTATAAAGCATTTCATTTTGGCTTTAAATGTAATGATATTGAACAAGAATGAAAAAATAACTAAAGGCTTTAGTTATTTTTACATTCTTGTTCTGTTCTGAATATCATTACATTTAAATGATTTGTGTTGAATATGTTTAGTGTATTTTTTACCACATTTTATTGTTGCGTATATTGGTATAATAATACCGCGAAATTCAGTGCGGTCAATATGACCGTTTATGACCGAAATAGGTAAATAATAGGCTATGTTCATTTGTTTGTTTTTTTGCCTTATGTGTAATTTATATGAAAAACATTTTAAATGAAAATACAGACGCTTTTAGGAAAAGTCAGGTACCAGAAGGATTGTATTTATTTTTTCAACAAAGTTATTGCAGATATAAAATTCAAAACGGTTTAAAATGACTGGCAGTTCTAGTGGTGAATGAGTTAGCTAAGGCGAACGATAGGGATGCAAAGCCGATAGTTGTTGTCGTCTCCCCTCTTGTTGCACGAATGGAGGACCAAGTGAAGGAGGCAGAAAAGTTGTTTCTGTATCGCGCAGTAGCCTGGTGATCACTGTACTGCATTTGCGGCAGATCCGAAACGACCGCAGCGGCGTATTGTTAATGATTAGACCCAGCTTCGACAGTTGACTGAATACATCACTGTCCTTAGTGTCAAATATACATTTAGAATTTACAATTGTTCCTTGAACTCTTAAATTCGATTAACAAAACCAGCAGCTCTCGTTGACAGACATCTTATTCTAAACATAATCCTCTGATCATTTGGACTTCTTGTTTCCGCCGGCCGGTTTCGGCGCATGATGACATACGTCACGGCCACACGTTAGCGATTGGCTATGGCAGATCCTGAGTGACTCTGGGCAGATCCAATAGTTTTGAACTTTAACAGAGAACCCGCCTACAAGGAAGTAAACGTTTCTCAATGGAGCGAGGCCAGACTCTCTGTACAAATGAAATGTACTAGAGTCTGGTAGAACCAGGCTACTGTCCCACACGAACATGGGCATTTTCAAAAACGTCGATTTCTCTATTGTTTGGCTGTTCGTCCACACGCAAACGCAGTATCCGGTCACTGAAACCGAACTTTTCTTTAAACTCCTGCCAGGGTGAAGATTTTTTAGAAACTCCGGTTGCAGTGATGTCGTGTCTGTAGACGGTGCAACCGGAGATTTTGGCTTGTGACGTTGGAGTGTGCGCTCCTTTGTTTGACGTCAGATTGTGCGCCGCTATCTCCTTTGTTTATATGAGGCCGCACGATTATGACAAAACCAATAAGTGGCATTTTGGGGTTATGGAAACAACAATTCTTCACAATTCTTACAAGAACTGTTAAAGTGAGTACAGGCTACGAGCGCTATGATGACTGACATGAAATTTCATTTTTCTGAGGTGAGAGACTTTTTATTTCATAAATAACGATAGAATGACACTGACATATAGCCTGACAACATCTCATCTGACCACAGATGAATCTGGACAACGCATTTTTTTCTAATTTAAAACGTAACGACGTTGCATGCTTGTAGTTTATTTTGCGCTTTATAGTTAAGTGATATACAGCGCGCGCAATTGAAGAGTGCGCGCTACTGCAGTGTAGCGGTTGACAGGACAGGAAAGTCCGTTTTTCTGAGGTGAGAGACTTTTTATTTCAGCATACATTTACGTCTCTGGTAGTTCCTATTGTGCTGTGTTCTCCGAAGTTGACGTGGTTCGCCTCTCACAACGTAACATGTTCTAAACACACCACGCAGAATAATGTAAGCGACTTTTTTTGTAATCGCGGCTTTGAACGATTATAAACTAGGTTTTTCCGTACGAGCGCGAAGGTGTGCGTGGCAAAAATGACGTCATTGCGGTGTGGGCGGTCGTGCGCGTTGTGGCGCAAATGGCGATGTGGCGGTGTGCACAGCTTTTTTTTTTTTAAAGGCTCGGTTATACTCCAGTTTGGACGCGTACACGGACAGCGCGGACGTGGACTACTTGTATTTATTCTGTCTGCTGAGGTCTGCTCGGGTGAACGCGTTCCACACATGCGCAGTAGGCTTGCGCTGTTTTTTAGCCTATCCACAACTTTCCTGCGAGTCTTAATGGGCGTCGCCATGACACTCGATACTTCCTGTTGCCGGTATCTCAGTTCCGGTTTAGCGTAACGCTTAAAGCTTGCACACAAGGGATACTCGCGTCGCGGTACAAACGGGTGAAACTGATTACTGACAAGTAGTAATGCTGACAGCAATGGCTCCTTGTGGCTCAACGTGTACCGTTGTCAGGTGCACAAACAACACGCGAAAACTGAAGGATTTTATGAATGGGAGTTGTTTCCAACATAAACGGACCCTCTACGCAGAAAGAGTGTTTCTTGTAACGCTACTTAGAAAAAACTGCAGTACAACTGTATATATATTTTTAAGTGGTATATTTATTGTTTTCAATAATTTGAAAATTAATTCGAGAATTAACTTGAATGTGCAGCAATTTGTACAAATAGAGAGTATGTTGGCCTATATTTGTTGTAGCCATTAAATAAGAGCATTTAGTTTCATATTTGTTCAAATATTATAATGCAATTTTTTTCCATCTATGTTGATTATGAAAAGTGAACACCATGATCATCTTCATCTTTGCAGCAGACACTGACAGAAAACACTAGTTTATTAATAAAAATCAATGCACGCGTTTCACTGGAACTTACAAATGCACATCTTGCTTATTGCACGCACACTCGGCACACATATGATGTCAAAATAACGAGATATTGTGTTGAAATAACATTATTAATAATAATAAATCTTTAATAATATTTGATTGAATGCCGAATGTTGTGCTTGTTCAATTTAATAACATTAATACTTTAATTGTGATCATTAAAATAACTGAATATTAAATATTAAGTGGCCAATTTTTGCTCATTTATTAAAAGTATTTATATATAATAGCACCCCCTCAGCACACGTTAAAAAATTATCTGGCGCCGCCCCTGGTTATAACGGCCCACGTATTAAAAATGATTGGGTCTAAATTGGGCTCGGGCTCATAATTACAGTTAATGTGTCGGGCCGGGCTCGGACACAACGGGCTCAGGTAGGGTCGGGCTTGATTTTTTGGGCCCTATCTAAGCTCTACTCCTCATTATCCAAGCAAATTGTTTGGGTTTGTTGAGGCTCTCTGATAGCGGTATCTTCAGGTTAACGTAAACCGGAAGTTCGATACCGGCTTGTTCTACGTTGCCATAGCGATCACGGGAAAGGTCAGGAGAGCCCGCCCACTCCCTATTAAAGGAGAACTCCGGTCAATTTTAACATTGAGCTCATTTTTTTGTACATTTGGAGTGCTGTCAATACAGAGAACAACGACAAAAATCGGTGTTGCCTACACCGAGTTATTCTATTTTTAAAATTTGCACCCTGTTGACTTCAATGGGGCAAGTACTAAACCTGCTTTTAGCCTCTTAACATCCTTGATGTGTCATTACAAGTGCACAGAAAATGTGAGTGATTCCTTTTGAGTGAACACGAGTGAATCTGACTGCAGTAGATGTGAAAGATATGTATAAAAATGATGTTATTTAAGCCAGCGCAAATACCTGTGTTTACATCCTGTTTTCGGTTGAAGTCCAAAGTAATCGATTGCCGAGTTCACGCGCGTGATCATAGGTAACTAAACTTTGACCGCGGCGTGCGCATGAGCACGCCAATGATGCGCACCGCGCATACCGGGTCCTGTGTGAAAGGCCCTTTAGAGTGCTCCTTTGTGCTGTGACGATGTCTCCAGCCGTCGAGAAGACTTTCTTTCTCTGATGCTGCCATGTTTATTTTATCTACGTCCTCCTGCACACTGACAGTCAACCCGACAGTCACCCCGCTGACCTCACCAGAAAACAAACAGCACCATCTAGTGGACTGAATGAGCAATTGATTTTTAGCATTCTACTACCAAAGTTAAATTCTCATTTGTTATTTAAATAATAAAAGATCGATACTTGGCGCCCGTGTATCGATACAGTATTGTCACAGAAAATATTGCGATACTATGCTGTATCGATTTTTCCCCCACCCCTAATGTTTAGTGAAATTAGAAAATATTTAAGAGATCATTAATTTGAAGGGTTTACTGGATTTTACACATTTTTTTTTTTTTTTGTAGTGTGGTATTGGTGGTGATGTTGCAACTAAAATAAACATTGTCACGTGTGGACCTTTGTTATTCTTACCGCTGATTCCTGATGGTTAAAGGATTAGTTCACCTCAAAATGAACATTTCCTGATAATTTACTCACCCTAATGCCATCCAAGATGTAAATGTCTTTCTTTCTTTAGTGTAAAAGAAATTCAGTTTTTTGAGGAAAACATTTCAGGTTTTTCTCCACACAATGGACTTCAATTTCAACCGAAATGTTGACGTCCTAATCAATGCAGTTTCAAAGGGTTTTGAAGTGCTTCAAAGGGCTCTGCACGATCCCAGCTGAGGAATAGGGTCTTATCTAGTGAAATGATCGGTCATTTTCTATTTTTTTTTTTTTTAAATTGATATACTTTTTAACCACAATTGTTCTCTTGTGCTGGTCTGATGTGCCAGGCATTGCGTCATCAAGTTGGAAAGGTCACGCGTCACGTCATCACGTTTCCCAACTGACGGGGTCGAAAGTAACATAAGCAGTCTTAAAGGTGAACTAAGTAACTTTTTTACCTTAACTGAACAGCTTCGGAGTCATTGGAATGGTTATATTACTTATTTCGGGTTGAATGGTGGTCGTTTCGCACCCCCCTGGTGCCTGTGAGCGGAAAATTCGCACTTGCAACTTTGAGACGGCGGGCCGCCGGCAGCCGCGGCAGGAAGTATCGCGTGATATCAGGTCTCGCGATGTAAACAATTGCTTTATGGCCAAAAGAAATCTGCTCAAATACTGTCATTATTGCGCTCCCTCACGCTGTTCGAACCCGAAGGAAGAAGACGTTTTAAAGAATGTCCCATCTGCTTTGATGTCGTTGATCTACTAGCCTCTGGTGTCTGAGAATCACCAAAGAGTTTTTACAACAGTGTTGTCAAATATCTATTCCGAAGCTGTGGGGGGAGCTCTAGAGAGAAACCTGCGAGCAAAAAGCGAGAATACAGCGAAGAAATCCCGAAGCTACTGAGTGCTGCTTTAAGTTCAAAGTGAAATTAAACTGAAGTCATTCTACATTTTTACAAAATACTACCTGGTATTGATAGACCACACTTGTGAGTGACTGACCACAGCAAAAATATATCTCTGTCTAAAACATTATCTTTTCAAATTATGTTTTTCTGAAAAATGGTACTTTCGCCCTGGTCTAGCTGATTTGGATTTCAACATTTGCAACTTAAGTCCATTGTGTGGAGAAAAATCCTGAAATGTTTTCCTCAAAACACTTACTTTATTTTACACTGAAGTAAGAAAGACATTTACATCTTGGATGGCAGTGGGATGAGTCAATTTTCAGGAAATTTTCATTTTGAGGTAAACTAATCCTTTAAGAGGACAATTAAACTTTAAGAGTTTTTGGAATTGTCGTTGTGTTTTCTGAATTGTCGTTTCGTTTTTTCTGAATTGTTATTTTGTTTTCTGAATTGTCATTTTGTTTTCTAAATTGTCGTTATGTTTTCTGAATTGTTATTTTGATTTTAGACTTGCCATTGTGTTATGTTGTTTTGTTTTTGGATTTGTTATTTTGTTTTTGTAATTGTGATTTGTTTTGCACCTCTCGGCCACCGTACAAGTATCAAACGCGAAACGCAAGTAACTTTGTGGGCGGATTTCGGGCAGCTATTATACCGCCGGGATTATATCTTGCGCCTGACGCAAATCTAAAATGGGTTGATCTGAAGTATCTATATTACTCATAGGTGTGGTTTGGGCGTAACGTGAAATAAACCAATCAGAGCGACATCTCACATTCCCTTTAAAAGCAGGCGCGTTTGTTCCATGGCAGATTGCTATTATAACGGCGGATTTGCCAGGCGCACGCCAGGAGCGGTTCACATCCGAGGAGACCGATGTTCTCGTCAGGGCCGTAAAAGACAGAGAAGTGACATTGTATGGGGATGGGAGAAACCCACCCAAATAAGCTTCGGTTAAACAGGCGTATAATAATTTGGGTACATGTGTAAGCTAGATTTGTGCCTATTTTTTTACATCTTCATGGACACCACAATGATTTCCCTCGTGTGGAATATTTTTACTTGTGATTATGTATGGTTTGCAAAAATGTTAACTGCTGCGTCTGTGCAGATGAGATAAGCAAAGTGTATGCGCGTTGTGCACACGCTACATTATGGCCAAGCATGCGCCCTTAAAATAGCATCTGATCGTGCCACTGACTTTAGTCTAGGTTTTTCCTGGTCTGTGGCGGAATTGTTTTCTGGAACTGCAAAATAGCACCAGGGAACGTTTGCACCAGAACACGCCTCCTCTTTTCGCTGAACCGCCCCCGGGAGCGCAAGTTCATTCCGTAATTTAGCCTACCGAAGTGCGTCTGTCGAGGGAAAAGAGGAATGATACATGAGTTGGTGTACAAAGTCAGTTGCGCTGGGTGCAAGATAGGGCCCCTCGTCCGTTTGGGGAGGTGCGCACGCAGTTTAAAACGAGGCTTTACGTAATCATAGCATCCGTAATCGTAATAGCGTAATCCTCTTAATTGTGCAGCGGGTCTATGCAATGTTGGACGTAGCCAGAATATTGCTGCTAATAACTGTGCTAACAGGGCTTATACCATGTAGATACATGCAGAACAGAGGCGCCCACTAGCATTGAAAGCATACGATCCCACCCTCCCTGCAAATCGCCGACCAAAGCTAAACTCCTCCAAAACACATGAACGCGCACAGAACAGAAGCGAGACGACTAATGACAATGTTAATAAATTCATCATGTATCATTCACTGGTGAGAAGGCAGTGCAGGGAGAAACTGAAGCGCTTGCTTGCATACATAAGCATGTGATTGTGAAATGACTCAGTTCAGAAGTTGACAGATGAAAGAATGTACTATTTCATCTTTATTCACATTTCAACACAATTGAATCTCTCTGAATTATCTGCATAGGGCAAAGTTAGCGGTACTGTCAAACCTGAAATGTAGGTACTTGCCACTTGTTGTCAGTTCAGAAGGAAAGTTAGGTTGTTGGCCTGGTATTCACGCTCTGTCTGCACAGCGTATGTGAAAAGCACAGATGGTGTATGATGTCTGTATATCCCATCACATTCAAACACATGTTGACTGACAGGGAACACATGTTCCTACACCTTCCACAGACTATATATATATTGTTAAACGGTTTAAATGTATTTTAATATATAAATATATATATATATATATATATATATATATATATATATATATATATATATATATATATATATATATATATATTAAAATAAATTTAGACCACTTAACATAGAGATAGCCATAAGGATATGAGACTTTCAACCAGCATAACAAAAAATGTTTCTGTAGAGAATCACCTATTGCACATTTAACTGAAAGCAGCTTGCACTGATATATCTTAAAATATGTCAGTGACATTTTTTTGTCTCAAGATGCATACCAGTATTTTTTATTATTCTTAGGCACATTTAAAAAGCCACTTAAATGTCCTAATTTGAACTAAGGCCAAATCCTGGCTTAGTCTTAGCCCTGTCTGTGAAACCAGGCCTATAACTCACAATTTTGAGTTTATATCTCACAATTCTGAGAAAAGAAGTCAGAATTGTGGGATACAAACTCGCAATTGTGTGTTATAAAGACAGAATTGCTAGATATAAACTTTAGGTTTAGGGTCTTAGGGTTTAGGGTTTAGGTTTAAAGTTTAGGGTCAGTAAGATTTGTTAATGTTTTTGAAAGAAGTTTTTTATGCTCACTAAGACTGAATTTATGCGATCAAAAATACAGGAAAAAATAAACAGTAATATTATGAAATATTATTACAAATGAACAATTTTCTATTGTAATATATTTTAAAATGTTGGTGTTTAAGAAACATTGCTTGTTATCAATGTTAAAAAAAGTTGTGCGCTTAGTCCACTAATATTTTTCTTTGTAAACCGTGATACCTTTTTTTTAAGGATTCTTCGATGAATGGAATTGGTTCAAAAGAACAGAAGCAATTTGAAATAGAAATCTTTTGTAACATTATAATGTTTTTATTGTCACTTTCGATCAATTGAATGCTTCTTCCTGAATAAAAGTATTCATTTCTTTAATAAAATGAAAGTTTTTTTTTCGAACGGAAGTGCGTGTGGTGTGTGTGTGTGCGTGCGTGTGTGTAGTATGTGAGTGTTACACACACACACACACACACACACACACACACACACACACACACTAAACCAAACCTTGCCAACCCTGACCTTGACCTAGTAAGTACGTATTACTTGACGTCAATTCTTTTTTTATTACTTTTTTGTGTAAGTATACTTAAATAATATGTAGCCATTCTATTTTTTCTCCCCTAAAACGGTTTAGACTTGCATGTTTGATGGTTCACATGATGTAGGATAAGCAGACATGGTGGTCTGTCCCTGAACAGCATACATGTTGTTATATTATAATCCTGGTCAGTGATGTGTTTGTTTTGACGATCAGAGTGTGACCCTCGCTATAATGTTCTTCTTCCTAATTAGTTAAGTTAATGATGCCATCATGAGTTACTCTCAACAGCCTTAACATAACTTTATTGCCTATAAGTATTTTGATGACACACTAATATAATGTTGAATGGCAGTATGATGGATGACATATAGGGGAGACTGGGGATAGATGGCCCTGGGTTAATTTCTGATTCATTATCAAATGTCACACAAGCCAACATATATACTGGGACAAAATATTTTGCAGCAGTGCATGTAAAATTAGCTAGCACATTAATAGTGGCTAACAGCCACCCTAGCTCCTAAGATGACACAAAACCTTTTAAAATGCACTTGTTGCACATGCATGTCATCGTGTTAATATAATACTTGAGCTACTTGCTTACTTGCCTTTTCAGCAGTCCATTAAAAGCACCAGAAGCTTCAACAACAGCTGCAATTTGCTGTCACCCATGCTGAGCTGAGAGGATATGCACAGTTGAAATGAGCGTTATCAATTATAGAACCCGGCCAACCAAAAGCATGTCATTGCTTTCAGATTTTCCAGAAAATAGACAATTAGTCTAAGAGCAATTTCAGCTAACTGAATTTAACTCTCCAAGTCATTCTACTTTAAACAGGAGAAATGGCAACATGCCAGATTTGCACATTCCTATTACATAAATCGTCATGTTAAACATGATGTGGTTTAGAATACTAATTGAAAATAGAATTACATTAATTATAAAGAGAAATGATTGATAAGTATTAAAATAACACATTAATTAAAACAACAAACCATATAATATTGTGTGTGAAATTCAAATGAAATCAAAACAATAAGATAAATTAAGACATATGCCTATGTGTATATTTGTCATTTATTTTCGTAACATTTCTGCTCTTCTTTTTTTCAATTGTTTAGAATCGCATGGATCTGCTTTTTCAAGTTTGTATGTTTTTGAATGCCAGCATAAATATTTTGGTTATAAGGAGGAGGTCCTGTTCAGTAAAAAGAGGACATTATGTTCTCTTCGCTCACACTCTAGTCCTGGCTTTTGTTTGTAATCTACATTCAAACTAATGTAAACAACCTGCTATACCACTTGTGTCCAGCAGAGGTCGATATTATCAAATTAATAGTACTGTAGGCTATTTTTACCAACACATTTCAGAGGACTTGAAGAGATGTACAGTACAAACATATCTTATAAAACATAAATAAACACAGACACACACACACACACTCGTATATATCAATGGAAACATCTTGGAGCACTGCTTGCTGGAAGGACCTTGGTTTAGTTATCCTGGAAGGTGCTCTTTGGTTGGGTTTCAAACTTGTATTTTTGTAGAAAAATTATGATCCAAGGCACTTCTTCAACACCGCACACTGATGCACTTTGGCCGACTTGAAGAGAAGTACAAGCATCTTATATATAGACATAAATAAACACATTTTCCTTTAACATGAAAAACAAGTTACAAAACAAAATTATAATTTGTAAAATATGGTCCATGAAAGACAAGAAATGTTTGATTCATTTAACTGGCGAACTGACCTCGTGTTACAGCCATCCCCGTTAATAGTGTTAAATGCATGTGCACAAAAACACACTTTCTTTTGCCATTCGTATTTTGTAAAATTTGTTTTGTAGTGAGAGTGTCAGCCTGAGTTGTCTGATTATGTTAACCTGTCATTTCATTAGTTAGCTCATTAGTTCCTTTTTTTTAGCTCCATTTATACCCTGTGTTCTCTGTTCATTCTCGTTGATGTTATGTTGTGTTAAGTTTAATTTCGCTGTCTGATCTCCTTAATTTTTTGTCATGTCATCTTTTCGTTTTATTTATTCTCCTACGTCTTTGTGCGTTTAACAAAACCAACTCCTGACAGAGAGGGGGATTTGATCTTTAAATATGAGGCACGAGACAGAAAGTAGGACAGAAATGACATGGACATACTGTTAGCACATTGATTTATGTGAGAAAAGGCTGAACTCACGTGTCCTTTGAATGAAAGCAAAAGCAGCTTCTCTTTCAGGGGCCACAAAGTGTCCTTTCTTCATTTAGGACACTTAATTAAATGCATATGCTTGGTGAAACCACTGTAATTCATTAACTATAGAGGACTCATGTAGCATGCCATCTCTTTTAACTCTCTCTGTTACAAGTCTGAAGACATTCTCCCATTGAGCATTACAAAAAGCAACCTTGTTTTTAAAGCGTGACCAAGACCAATGCACAGGAAAATAAATGTTCTCATATCATTTCTGATTTAACTGTAGGGTAAAACAATATGAAATGCATGCACTGTTTGTTTGAAGAGCCTTCAGCAAGTTAAATTAAATTAAAATTGAATGAAACCTGACGTCAGATCAGTGCCAGATTTTATTTGGGGTATATTTAACTGATGCAAAGAAATTGGTTGCGCAAGGGTTTAATTCAAAGCATACCCACATTACACTAAACAGAGACTGAGGTTTTTCCTCAATGGTGCCTCATCTGTGCAAGATTGTTTAGTGGAATGTATCCGAGTCAATAGAGAAAACCAGTTAAAACAAGGTTTTAATTTGCAGGACAGCACTGCTTTTCATGGAAACACAGATCAAAGAAGATACTCTTAACAGTTTTGAATGTGCACTAGTGTACCTTAAATAAAAAAAATAAAAAAACCATAGTAACTGTACTTATAAAACAATATTAAATAATATAATATTAATTAAATGAAAGGACACTTATTTGTACTTAAAGAGAGTACACTCATGTTTCTTTTAAAAAGTGCACTGAAATGTCAAATTAAGTTTTAAAGTACATTAAACCATTACATTTCAAATGTATTTGTCTTTTCTTGTGTTTTAAAGAAGTCAACTTGTTTCAATAATTTGATTAACATATTTAAGCACATGTAAAGTACTCGGTTATAATTTTAACTTTAGTGTGTTATTCAATTTTACATTTAAAGTTAATATTTATATATTAAATCTACTAAATTACAACTTTATCATTGCAGATGTATAAAATATTTTTTAAATACATGACATAGATTTTATATATTAATAGAAATGACATTAAAGTGTATTTTAGTTTACCATAAATGTTTATTTTATACATTCGTCAGAAACCATCAAAATAGATGTAATTATGAAATTACATATAAAAAGTAATTTAATTTATATCACATTTTCATTTGATTGCAATTAACATCCAATTAAGTGTATGAAAACATTACATTCATTTGAATTATATTATAGTTATATGTTATAGTATATATTAAATGAAATTATTTTCATAATAAATACTATTTTTAAAAGTATGCTAAAATGTACTTCTTTTCACATTGCCATTATAAAAGAACATCAAAAGTTTGATTTATTATGGTGAATTACTGTGAAGATTTATTAAGAAGCATTTGACATAGTTTAGACCTGCTTTATCAAAGCACTTCCCCCATCCAAAGACACCTTTGACCTTTTAGACACTGGGAACTCAAAGGGAGCTGTGGATATAAGGGGGTTAGTGTATTCCGTCAGCTCCAAGTCAGAACATGATGCTGACGTGTTCAGAGCTGGGAAAGAACTAGATAAAGCCAAGAGATCGTCAGGATCACACCTCTAAACTCAGTGGGACAGGTCAAAGCTGAGCCAATAGAAAGTTTGAACTTTCCGAGGCTGTGTGCAGGGAAAGTGTGTGATTGTGGTGACTAGGTCTGAGAGTGTTCATGATGTTTATCATCTCTGGCAGATGTCCAGTTGCTGCTGAAGAGCCACCTGCTGTTGGACTAGATTTAGTTTGTACTTTTGTCCTCTGTACTTTTGTTCTCTCTGTTCAGCAGGGGTTTGACAACAGACAGCATTGTTACAACATTATGTTCTTTGGAGTTAGCAGTTCTTTAGCTATAAGATAAAACAATATATTTGTGACACGATTTCGGACATCCACACTTAAAACTGTAAGTGTGGACACTCATTATATTATAAAATTTCAAACAATATGAAACCATCATGTTCACACAAGTGTCCTAGCAGAATAACGTCTTTTGGTTACTGTTGTAACGTAGTGTCGATGATTGACACTAGAGGTCATATTTGGGAGCTCCAGTCACCTCTGATGATGAAAATTGGCAAGTTGAATTTTATGTGCCACTCCCCAGGACATAGTCTAGTCAAGTCACCTTCATTTATATAGCGCTTTTAACAATATGGATTGTTTCAAAGCAGCTTTACAGAGATAATAGGAAATTACTGTAACAGATTGTTTAGGCTTTACAACAGCTCTAGGATAAAGTTATTGTCCAGCTAAAGTTAGTTTTGATTGATTGATTCACTTCCGTTGCGAAGATCATTAGTTATTAACTTAGGGGCCGCTAACACAACACCGTTCTAACAGGACAATCCTTAACACGCTCCGGCCGCCCATCCGCACAAAACAGTGCCTGGTGTCTTGAGAACGCACTCCCTGAAATAGGTTCGAAGGTGCAAACGATTATCTGTTATCTCTGCGCAAACCCGCAAAAACGCAGACGTCGTGCACATGCGTATTACGTGTTCAGTCCAAAGGTATGTGCGTTTGAAAATATATGTGTGCAGGCGTGTAGTCCTTCTTGGGCCCTAAAAAACATACATAAAAGGAGCCGGTGTGCATCCACTCATTCAGGTTTGTGCTGAGGAGCCAAGACAGCAGTCCCGGACATTTCAGCAGGCAGTTCAGTTTTGTGGTAGGAGGGACACCACGTCTCATTCAATTCATCAGGGAACTGAATTTACAACAGTAACTGATATGTTCCCTGTCTGTGGTGTCGATGACTGACACTAAGGGTTCCCCGGTGAAAACACCAAGTTTTGGCTGTGCAGATGTCGGCAAGCCCCCGCATGCTGGGTAACCAGCACACTCGCAACATCACAACACTACTTTCCATGGGAATAGGTCACTAAGGACTGTCCTTAGACCTTCTCTGGTTTTTCTCTCTTAAAAATTCATAGCTGTCTGGACCCGATATAGTGCTGGGGAAACATTAACATGTGGAGAAACATCACATGGACTTACCAACGGGGAAGTACCAAACATGGAAAGAAGTCTCTGCGGTAGGCCCTACCTCAAGATGGAGGAACTTCTACAAGCACAGTGACTGGTGGCAGAACAAGGCTCTTCCCAAAGGAAGACACAGGTTTACCGCTAGGGTAAACTGTATTGTGGAGAATACCTCATATGGGATTACCATCAGGGAATCACTACAAGTGGAGCACCAACAGAATACTGGATGTCGAAACCTCCACAGGGCCAGCAATATTGCCAACAACTCAAGGCAATTGATGTGCTGCTGCAGTCGAGATCCTGTCCAGGAGCCCAGTCTTGGACGCTTACTGTATGTTGTGACAACAGTACTCCTGGAGACTTGTTCTAGGGGTGCCCCTGCTCGTAGAAATGCAAGGTCTGTCCAAGGACTGAATAAGCGATAAACAAATCAGTGTGATGGTTTCGCACCTGGCAAACTGAATCACATAGCCAAGTCTAACTGTCCTGATGAGCCTTGGCGGGTTGGGAAGTGCTAACCAGGCCTCCTAACTCTGCCTGAGTAGCACTAGAGGAACAATTTTTTTTGTTGTACCTGTGGCCATGTCGTGAAGCCATGTGTCCTGTGTCTGGGAGTACTGAAACAATTACCTTGCTCTGTAAAC
>NW_028295960.1:0-24491 GCF_964197995.2 Scardinius erythrophthalmus
AAAATGACGAGGAGGCCCGAGGCCCTGCGGCGGGACACCACCTCCTCACATGCCTGTGGAGGACTTGTGCTGCTCAGAGGATGCTCTTTCAAAGCTCAGGAGACTTCTTGGAGATCTCATTAATGTTTCATTAAAACTTTGCTTTTCCAAAAATCAAAAGAAAAATCAAAAGAGACACAAATAAGAAAATTGTTGACAGAGCAAAAAGGCAAGAAAATTAATTAATTAAAACAATAATTAAAAATATATAATTGTGTCTCAAACGAAATGAATAATGCTAAAAAATAAAGCAAAAAAATTAGTAGTAGTAAGAAAGCTCAAAATAATTCTAATAATTAATTAAATGTAAAAATGTATATATATATATATATATATATATATATATATATATATATATATATATATATATATATATATATATATATATGTGACCCTGGACCACAAAACCAGTCTTATGTGTAATTTTTTTTAAATTGAGATTTATACATCATCTGAAAGCTGAATACATAATCTTTCCATTGGTGTATGGTTTGTTAGGATAGGACAATATTTGGCCGAGATACAACTATTTGAAAATCTGGAATCTGAGGGTGCAGAAAAATCGAAATATTGAGAAAATCACCTTTAAAGTTGTCAATTCCTATTGGCGATAGTGCTGCATCCATTCACAAAAATAAATGTTTTATATATTTAAGGTGGGAAATTTACAAAATATCTTCATGGAACATGATCTTTACTTAATATCCTAATGATTTTTGGCATAAAAGTAAAATCTATCATTTTGACCCATACAATGTTTTTTTGGCGATTGCCACAAATATACCCGTGCAACATTAGACTGGTTTTGTGATCCAGGGTCGCATATATATATATATATATATATATATATATATATATATATATATATATATATATATATATATATATATATATATATATATATATATATATATGTGGTTAGAAAGCAAAATAATTAAAATTATTAATTTATTAAAATGTAAAAATAATTAAAAATCAAGTATATAATTGTGTCAGTAAAAAGCTAAATTCTAAATAAATAATAGTTGTATTTACAATCGTGAATAAAATACAATCACGGATTGCAAAGCTCAAAAAATGTGGCCTTGAAAGAATTTAATGAAATACTAACATTTCCGAAATACCTGCAACTCATTTTTGAGTAACATGAACCACTTGAGAGAACATATTATTTCACAAGAGAAAAGTGAGAAGCATGACACTACAGAGTCTCCAGTTGCTCTCTATTTAATCTCATTGCTGTCTACGAGAAACTATTAAGATCTCATATCTGATTTTCCTTTCCTAAAAGAGTAGGTGAGGAGAAACAAGACCTGCAATTCAATATTCAGATAGTCAATGAAACTCTAAGGAGGGAAAAGTTCTGCATAAGTGGAACCGAACTGCTATAAAAACAGCCGATATTTCAGCGTGGCAGCGTGCCGAGAGACAGAGAGGGATGGAGAGCGAGAGAGAACAGGAAGAAGGGGCCCAAAGAGAGCGGTGCAGGTGCGAAGCCTGGACGCGGCCCAGCCTCACACACTCCGTTCGCGCATACGCACTCAATCACGCAGGTCACACACCAACACACCCTCCACCGCACTGATCTCGCCAAATACCTCTCATGACAAAGGAATTATCTCAGCATCAGCTGCTGGGCGTGCTCGCTCGAATTCTCTCATTCTCTCATTCTCAAGATCTTCAGCCAGCCCCGTGTCATCTTAGCGACTGACTTTGTGTATGTGTAATATGGATACTGTATACAGTGCAAAACAAACAGAGCCATAACAAATAGCAACAGGGGGCTGAATTGAGATCAAAATGGTCAACATAAACAAACATGCACACGCACAACGCCAGAATTCCCTGGGAACGGGCTTATCGCCTGATCTGATTGGCTGAATTTTAGATACTGAATGTGATGGCTGAAAAGCAGCAGAGCGGATGAGAAATTATACATCTCTATCTCAGAATTCTGGAGCCGTTTGGTGTGTAAATTGCTGCCATTGCACAATAAAAACGTTTAGTTTGTGCTTAAGCTTTCTTAGTTTTCCGAATGGAATAAGTGACTCATCGGGGACTGTTGGCAACATGTACCCAAAAGATAAATAAAACTCTTCAAGGCCTGTTCACACCAACAAAAATGAATGATAACTAAATATAACATTTAATAATAGTTCTACTTGTAAGAGAATGGGGAAGTCCAAAGTACATCTAGAATGATAAAGACACAGAAGAACACTTCAAAACTTTTTCCGAGATGATGAACGATAAAAACACTGACAGCCAATCAGAATCCACCGACTCTACAGAGCTTGAGTTTAAAGGCACACTATGCAAGATTTGTACCTTAATATAACAGCTTCGAAATCATTTCGATGGTAAACGAACTCGTAGTAGGGCGAAATCATCCCGATAGCAAAGCGGGGGGGCGGGGACACCGCTGCATGCAAGTTTGAGAGGTGGCGCCCCGACAAATCTCGCGAGAATCACGACTTGCTTTACGGCATATACACATTCATCAACAACATATGAAGCAGCCTCTATGGAAGACACTAGCACACATTTCAGACGTGAATCATGGCAGAGTCGACGAAGAAAGCGCGGTCGGAAGAGTCAAGGATAAGAAAACGACGGCTCTGCGTGAGTGGTATTTACGACAGTAACGTTAAATACAAGTACTCCGCAGCGACTCTAGTTTGAGAAAAACGGAAACTGCATAGTGTGCCATTAAAGCGGCAGAGCTTAGAATAAACAGAATGTTAATATGCGTTGGTGTAGACACTAATATCATTATAGTTATCTTTGGAGCTACCATCCTTGGTGTGAACAGACCTTTATTCAGCCGGATGGTATTTTAGAAATGTCATGGAGTGCTTTTAAAAGTTGTGATTTTGTGCTTGGTGTGAATAAAATCAGGTTCAATTGTAAACGCGACACCTTTTTCAGAGTTGAGCTGCTGTTGTTCAAGTCACCTGTTTCGCCTTATCGCAGTGTTTCATGATGTCACCGTGTTCTCGCAGAGAAACACGTGAAGGGAGGAGAGAGAGAGAGAGAGAGGGAAATGTGTACAGCCTTTTACACAGCCCTGATTTGTAGGGAAAGCCATTGCGCAATTGAAGCAATTTGTTCTTTGCCATCTACGACACATGGCCAGACGAAACGCAGCCCTACTAATTGCTCTGCCTGTAACCCCCACCCTTTTCCAAAGCCACCTCTCTCTCACACACACACACACAAACAAACACACATGCAAATGCACGCGCAGTTGAGCCAGGCAGCCAGGTCAGAAAGGTCACGGGGGAACTGGACCGATTCTGGTTTTCTCTCTGCTCTGCTCCAGTCCAGTTTTAGTCTCCATTCAGTCGGGCTGCTAAATGCCTCATCAACATGTTTAATCAAATTAGTAAGCAGCCAAAAATTGACGCTTTTCATTAATTATACAGGATAATTCTAATTGCAAATTCAAATGTATTCGCTCTGAACAGAAGGTGTTCAGTAATATTTCAGGGAATTTGCATATTAAATGGGGGTCGTTCTGCATTATGTATGATAATATATGCGCATTGTCTTTATTTTTAACTCGCGGGCCATATGCGCCGCTGCTTGCCAGAGCAGGTGAAAAAAGTCCGGAGTGTTTAATTTTGCTGAACAAACGCATCGAGGCGGCTTGTCAAGGGCTGTATGGTCGGTGTCAATCTTTGTTTTGTTTTTTCTCTTTCCTCGACCCTTCTTTTGATTACAGCCGGCAACAGGGCCACCGGTAAACAAACTCCGACGTGTGCCCGTACAGGAAACAGGAAGTCCCACGCGTCCGACTCGTCCCGTGTCATTCGTCTTTTGTTGTCGCCGGGCCCGATTCATCTGGTCTAGTCAGTATCAGAGCCGCCCCGTCAGCAGTTCTGCCCTGCCAGGGGTGGACGTCTCCTGCCATGGGGCCATCATGGCAGTGTGCATTATCCCAGACAATGAGCAGCGTCCGCAAAATCTGAGCCAGACACAAACCATGCACTCAGAGAATATTGCATTACCCACCATAACGACTCAAAGGTCTTCAGATCATGTCTAGCTTTAATGAGCTACACTTTAAAACTAAATTCTCATTAGCAGGCGTTACTTTCTCAAATAACTTTACTGATTGAAAGCCTCGTGCTGGGGTATATTTAATGCTACAACTATCACTGTTTGTACAGTTAAATAATACTCAAAAGTAATACTCATACTACAAAAGTTTGGGGTTGGTACAATTTTTTCAAATGTTTTTGAAAGAAGTCTCTTATGTTCAACAAGGATGCATTTATTTGATCAAAAATACAGCAAAAACAGTAATATTGTGAAAATATTATTACAATTTAAAACACATTTTATTTTAAAATGTAATTTATTCCTGTGATGGCAAAGCTGAATTTTCAGCATCATTACTCCAGACTTTAGTGTCTCAATTGAATGCGCACTTGATGAATAAATACAGAAAAAAAAAAAGAAATCCGTTTTTTAATAAATCTTTTTTTTCTTGTTTTCCAGTAAAAATAATCGAAAAAAAGCCATATAAAGACTGTAAATAAGTGAAAAATCTGCCAGCGCATAAATGAGTTTAGTTAATAAAGATGCATACTCTGAAAACAAGTCTTAAATTACCCTTAACATGCTGTTTCGAATATTACCTTTCTTGCAGTGTGTAAAATAGCCGTTTGTGTATATAGATCTGCAAAATTTTACAGATCAAAGAGCACAACAAATAAAGTTATTGATTCTGAACTGCACAAACAAGTCGTCAGCAATTCCAGTCTCACATCCTGTTTCATACCTATGTTACAATGTATCAAATTAGCATAATGCCAGCCTATGGCCTCATTGGCTGCCCGTGAACAACATCTACTTTGACCCTCAAACACTGTAGTTACAGCTGAGGCCTGGATGAGTTTGGTTCGTGTTGTCGGCACGTCCAAAAGGTACTATTTTTAGCTCTTCAAATCCACTTTGCATGAACTTCAAAAGAATGAGGACTCGCACTTGGAATTGATACGGAAAAACCGACGCCATTGTCACTGTTCGTATCACTGTGTATCAAGTGCTGATGAAGCCACCGGAGCTGAAATTCAAATATGGAAATGGGCGTTTTGTTTTCAAAACGTGCTGCAAGCGGTAGACCAATCACAGCAGACTGGGCCGTCTGACCAATCAGAGCGGAGGCTCACGGAAAGGAGGGGTTTAGAGAGACTGAATCTTCGAACGAACCGTTTTCAGACTTCAGGAGAAATTAGGTAAGGCGCAATGTATATAATGACAAAATTAAAGTGTTTTTTAACCTTTGATGCAAGTAAACCTATTGTAGCAGACCTCCAAAACAAAATTAGGAACCTTTAAAATAGCATAAAAGGGGCACTTAATTATTTTATGCAGTGTTGCTTCCCAAAGTAAATTGATATTGTTTCAAGGATTTTTAGATATATTACCTGGAAAATAAATGTAATGAAATGAAATTCAGATGCAAATATTCCCTGCAATTGTGATTCCTTAAAAAGTCTAGAAACGCACTTTTAGTATGGTTAACAGCCTATGTTTTGTGTGAGAAAACTGTCAGGAAAGATAACACTTGCCATTTTTTTTAGATAAATATCACCTCAAATGTAAAAATCAGACTGTGATAAGGAAGAAGTACCACTGAATGCATTACTTTCCATTAAAATGAACAGTGTAATGCAATTTCATACTTTGTATATTAATAAGTAACAAAACATTGTAAAGTGTTACTTTAAAAAGGTACCATTCCTCAACTGATTCAGGTGAGGGATCCAGGTACAGGCAGAAGTGAAAATTGATGCTCTAGTTGAACCGGAATACAAAGACTCCAGGAGCCCGAGTTGCATCTCAACTGTCATTAAATTTGCAAGCTGTTTTATTGGAATCAGTTTAAAACAAGATAGACGTATAAATGGGTATCAACTTCTGTGTTACCGCCTGGCCCAGTCCCAAGTCAGCTTTCTGACGTGTGATTCTTCAAAAGGAGATGAAAGGAGCGTTTTACGCCGTGGAGAGAGCAGAACAATGATGTGGTTCGGGAAATTGAACTTCGTTTATTTAAAATTACTCTATGCTGTTTGAACTTGACGCAACATTACCCAGTAGCACGTACAGGGAGAGTCGGCCGAATTGCATTAGTGAGAATCACAAACTGCATCCCTGTAGTTTCAGGTACAAATCTAATTTTCCTTTCACTAAGAGAACACGCCAACACACACACCACACACAGATGAGATACATGCTCAGACCCCTTTCGAAGTGCCAATCTTGTATAACGTTTATCGATTTTTGTGAAGCGGAATCTTCATCAATCTGTTATTTACCTCTTGGCACAAACTGACATGTTGTGGTGCTGTTGCGGAGGTGCTAATGCACCTTGGACTGGCAGAGGAGGGGCTCGAAAGACCCTTTAAAGGTAAAGATTAATTACAGGCTGAGGTGAGGTGTTCGCGTGTTTGCGTGAAGGATGATGACAGCGCACCTCACAGATGAAGGCGCACTCTTAATGAGCTGAGATCACAGTTCCCAACGTTCCATCTCCGTTATACAGGACGGGCCTTTATTAAGTGCCGTACATTATGCTGTCACACGCTTTAAACATGTTCACACCAGCGCATATTCACCTGTCCAACATCGAGCGCACGTTTCTTTGAGGAACCAAGTTGGTTTAACAATTCAGATACATCCTCATTCTGAAGAACAGATTGCATACAAAAATTAAACATGCAAACAAAAGAAGACATCAATAAGGAGACAAAAGCTATGTTTAGGTAGACTATAAAAGGTTGGAACATTAGGGACGTCTTCCAAGGTTATAAATATATGGTGAGTAGCTACTTTAAAACTGTAGCTACATAAGCTAAAAGCTAATGATCATTTATAATGGTTAAATTATTTAAAATAGATAAACTACTGTTCAAAATGTTGGCACCATGCCAGCATATATTTGAAATAGTAATATTGTTCATTTAAAATGATAATAATATGTCAATAAAATACAAATATTAAATATAATACAATTATAATAATATAAATATATAAAATTTCATATTTTAAAATGTCATTTATTCCTGTGATGACAAAGCATCATTACTCCAGTCTTTAGTGTCACATGATCCTTCAGAAATCATCTAATATGCTGCTTTGGTGCTGGAGAAACATTTTTTATTCTTATGAACAATGCTTTCTGCTTAATATTTTTGTATATTGACGTACTGAAGTATTTTTCTACATGGCTTTTCGCTGGAAAAATGCTGAAGTCATGCTACTGCAAAAGAGCGTATGATGAGCTAGCGACACAAGTCTGAGTCCGCCATCATTTCCTGTCTTGTCTTAGCTATCAATATAAGTGTCAAAAGAGAAATAAGGTATAAAAGTTGAACCTAAATCAAAGAATACATAAATCCTGATTCCATTTATCTATATTGCATTTGAAATCATCTCATCACAGGAATAATTTCTCTCTCTCCTCTACTAAAGCCAGTCAGGGGAGCCAGTACCCCCCAGGGCGCCACCGCCACGGCCGCCAGCAGCGTACTCAAGCCCAGCCATGGCTAAGTGTGAGCTGGCAGGCCTGAGAGAAGCTTTGGCTCTGCTAGTCTGTGAATGCTGGAGTCCACTACCGCAACGCGCCGAGGACGGGGGGTCCGTCCAAGGACACATTGCTCCTGGAGAAGGACCCTGGACAGATGGGCGGCTGGATCTCAGAAGTGTACACTAACCACTGATGTTAAGCCAAAACTGCTCTCTGGATGCCAAAGGTAACATTATGCTCGCTTTCTAGTCAGTTATGACTGAGGACACTTGACATATATTGCTCGTTTCTAAAAGGCCCTCGCATGTAGTTCATTTGACATTCAAAACAAGTAAATATTCATTCAAATGCACAGGCAGCACATAACAGCTTTGCTTCATTGCCGTTAAGCTACCGATGTTTACCCGACACCCATTTGTTTGGTATCTTTCAGCACGTGTTGCCTGACCCGGTGATTTAGAGGCAGCTCTCGATAGCGTACAGCCTGCTTAATGACAGTTACAGTATTTCCTCCCATAAGAGCAGCTCTGAATTAGTGCTCAAATATGATCCCTTATTATAGTCAATAAAACATGCCATTCTAATTATGAGCAAGTGAAGCAACTCAGGACAAAAAAAAAAAAAAAAAAAAACACACCAATGCAAGTCTTTTAGAAACTGATATCTCTATCAGAACGCTTGGTGCTAATCCTCAAGAATGGAAGATATCAGTGAAAACAAGCCTATAGATTTAATTAAAATCTCTTTTGATGGTTATTTCAAACAGACATTACAGTTAACATTACATTTGTAAAGCCCATTTTCATGTTTCTCCCCAGCTATAAAAGAAAATGCGTGTGGATTTTAATAATAATCATATATTATGACACGCAGCACATAATATTCTGTGTTGGTATGATATCTAATGATGCCCAGATGGATGTTGGTGTGTGTTTTTGTGGATGCACCTGAGCGCTCAGTGCCAGTAAAACTCCTTTTCCTCCCTGGTGGCATCGCAACTTCACCACTGAAGGAAAACACAAAACGCTGCCAAGGCTCTTGTGCGCTGCCCAGTCGCTGCGCTGCTCTGCCAAAAGCATTTTCTCACTCGCTCACTGCCATTTCCATTTCTGCCAACTTCCAATGACAATGTTATGCTTGTTTGCACCATAAATACACTTAATAGGTAATATGACAACATTCATAAACAGACGGATCAGAACCTGAGCTCCTCCATTGAGTAATAAGATTTTACATTTAATGTGGAATTTCTGTATCGTTGAAACACCTTAGGGATCTTATCCAGATGAAACGCTATTATTTTGGTTGAAAAGCTGGGTCAGAACTGAAGTTCGATTTCACCGGCTTCCCCCTGCACCCCCCTTGGTCTCTTTTCATATGGTACTTTTGGGTCTGAACTGTATTTTTGCACTATATGACAATCAATGTTTTTATTTTTTGTCACTTTATCCTTTCCAACTACATAAAACAAGGATGTTAATAGTGATGATCAGTTTTGAAAATGTATGTTAGTACCATCTTGTCAATGAAACTTTAACTTAATCCTATACTATGAAAATTACTGACTAATATTGACTCAATTACTAATATTAATTTTTTTGTCACTATCATTTTTACCCTCATTTTACACAAACAGAAATAAATAATAACTTTTAAATATATTATAATTATTATTATTATTGTGCATTTATGCATGTGAAAATAATAATAATAATCATTGTTGTTATTTTAATTATTATAATTTATTATTTAATAGTAATAATAATTAGTAGTATATACAGTAGTAGTATTATTAGTAGTAGTATTACAATTAAATACATTATAAAACTTAAAACATGAATAAATTAATAAATTATACTAATTAAAATAATAACAATAATTATTATTATCATATATGTGTGGGAAAATAATAATAATAATAATAATAATAATAAAAATTTTAATTATTATAATTTATTAATTTATTTGTGTTTTAATTATAAGGCATTTAATAATTATAGTAATTATCACTATTACTTTAATAATTATTATTAGTAGTAGTAGTAGTAGTAGTAGAAGTAGTAGTAGTAGTAGTAGTTGTAATGCATAAATAAACTCCTTTTCAAATGGACTTTGCAACTTTCACAACAACCAAATGCCTCGGGTCTGCTCCAAAAGCTCTACAGTGAAGCACTCATAATGTTCTCAGTCAGAGTAAACACTATTTCTTTGAAATAAAGAAGATAATCTCAAAAGCAGATCTCTGCGCTGTAAACTCATCAGGGCTTTCTTTCGTTCTGAATAATGATTCGTTTCCCCCCAGGATCTGCACACCTTTTCTACACTCCTATTCCTCACACATTTGGATTATTTATGTTGAGTTCACTTCAAGCAAAATGGTATTTAAAGCTTTAGACAGCGCAGCACAGATGCTGCCCTCCTCGTATTTCAGCCGCTCTCTCCTAACGTCTGTTTCATGTTGAAAAGTCTCGAAAAGTTGCCAGTATCCTGGTATCTGTTACTGATGACCACTCTCTGGGAATATTCTGTACGTCCAATTCACAAACTTTCCCTTGAAATTTGTTCACACAACTGCATTTAATTAAAGTTCTCGATTCGTCATGATTGCGAAACTCATGGTATTTTAGATGTTTTGTTTAGAGGAGGAAGTTATATTGGTTTCTCAGGGCCGCTTCTTAAGAGGCGAGTGTCTGTAAGGCATGAGAGGGTTAAAGTGCACAGCTAAGGGGTCAGAGGTCAGCTGAGTGTACCGGGATGAAAATCACTGCATCATCAGACAGCAGCCTTGGCTCTGACTGTGTGAACGCCAGGGTGTCCACGAAACTCCACTAAAACTGTCCAGTCCTTCCCCTGGGAATGAGCAGCCACTTCCTCCTTCTATTTCTCTGTTTGCATTTCCTCTGGGAATGGGAGTGTCTCTCGTCAGTTACAGTTACATGTATGAACTTTTTCCAACTACATAAAACAAGGATGTTAATAGTGCTGAGAATTTATGAAAATTTATGTTAGTACCATCTTGTCAATGAAATCTTGAAAAAATAATAATAACATGGAAGGAATGCATGAATGCTTCACAACATAAAAACGTCAAAAAGCACATTTTCAAAATCTTTTTTTTTTAGATTGTTGGAAAATTAGGTTGAAAGTTTGGTCTGTTACAGTTTGCATATCATCATCCAAAATATATATCTAAGTATATAATATAATATAATATAATATAATATAATATAATATAATATAATATAATATAATATAATATAATATAATATAATATAATATAATATAATATAATATAAAAGATGCAAAAACAATATATATATATATATATATATATATATATATATATATATATATATATATATATATATATATATATATATATAATAAGTACTATTTGCTATTTGTATTGTTTTTCTACATCGTACGGCAACTCTAAGACTTCCTACAAAGGTGAAGGTGAAACATAAATCCACAACTATCAATGTTTAAACACAACCTACACTTTAGCAGAGACCCGAGACATCTGAAACATCTGGATACGCAACCTTTTGCAAAGATGAGCAAAACACGCCCACGCCCACTAACAACCTACAATGGCAACATGGAGAGCATTAAGGCAGTTAACGCTATCAAACTAAAATGAATTTTGAAAGCAACTCATTTTTTTTCAATCAAACAGGATATGGCTCACGAGTAACAAAGACTGTGGGCGGACGAACCCCTGACGCAAAAACTTCCAGCTCTAGAGCCAAGAGGCACAAAGGCTATCGCTCCCATTTCTTTAAAAAAAAAAAAAAAAAAAACATACAGAGACTTCAGGGAAACGCGAATAACTGTGGACTTGACAATACTTGAATTTCAGAGGCCTGATGAAGAAGGTCTACAG
Source organism: Scardinius erythrophthalmus (assembly GCF_964197995.2). Classification (NCBI taxonomy): domain Eukaryota; kingdom Metazoa; phylum Chordata; class Actinopteri; order Cypriniformes; family Leuciscidae; genus Scardinius; species Scardinius erythrophthalmus. Next base: position 11,463 of record NW_028295960.1, read on the forward strand.
TAACAACGGCCTGAGAAAGTGTCTGTTAGTCAGAGAAATCGAGCATTAATTAATGACCAGCTGCCAAACTGCAAAATCGCTAATAATACTTAAGCTTGTGCCTTGGGCCCGTCAGCTGCACACAAATCAATAGATCGACAGTTTCCACTGTACAACATAAGTCAACGTCCATTTAAACACACACACACATACACAAGCTCAGCATTAGAGAGCGTTCTGGCTGAACCGGGCTGGACGTCTGACTGCTGCCAGTCTCTTTCTCAGTTTTCCCAGTGCGCAGCCCGAGCTAGATTAGCTAATTAAGGGGGACTGAGGCAGATCTTGTAGCTGGTGTGGCAGCGTGTTTTGACAGGTGGGCTTAGCGAACTGTGATTAGGGGAGAGGCCACGGCGAAGCGGTTAAGCCCTCCGTAAGCCCCTCGCAGACACGAGGAGCGATGCGATGCATGCAGACCCCTGAAAACACACTGCTGGTTTTGGGAAGGAGGAGGGGGTGGGCGACTCATGACTGACACCTTGAAAAGCTGAGATTCCGCCCCCGTCCGCAACCTGTCCTGCCTGAATGTCGTCTGACTTTTAAAAGAATGTTGCGTTCAGTGGAGGTTAAGCTCAGTCAACAGTATTTATGGCATTATGTTTATAACCACAAAACATAATTTCAACTAAAAGTTGCTGCCTTAAATATTAAGTCAAATCAACTTGGATGTTTAAGTCATTTCAACTTAAATTACATTAAACTGACTTAAAAAAATGAGTTGAATCTTGTATAACTTATTAAAAAAGTAGAAAATAGCTTAACTTATTTTTGATGAGTTAAAGCAACGTAAAACATATGTTGTCATAATTGCTTCCTTAAAAAAGCAAAAATCAAGGTAACAGCGAGGAACTTAGAATGAAAGCGAATACAGGGCCAAGATTGTGGAGCATTTATATAATTTTCAAAAAGAACTTACATTAATTATTCTGTTAAAACTCATGTATTATAAAGCTGTTTAAATCATTTTCAGGTTTATGCAACGAAGTTGTAAAAATGAACATTACTCCAGAAAAAAGGTAATAAGTGATTTTTTTAAAAGCATATTAACACACATTGTTCATATTTTGTGGCTATACTATTGAAAGAATAAATATTTTAACATTCACAGATTGGCCCCATTCATTTCTGTTGTAAGTGCCTCCTGATTTAACCAAGATTTTTGCTTTCCGTAAAGAAAACGAAGGACAAGTGGAAATTATTTTTTGCGGTAATCAACATTATGCCACAAATGCCGTCAACTGAGCTTGCACTGAAACTGAAATATTCTTTAATGCCCTTTCATGACAAGTCAGATCACCTTTATTATATTGTGCTTTATAATACAGATTGTTTCATGTGACTCAAGTTACTCAACAAGTAAAAGCATACAAAACAAAGAACAAAATCAGGATTTTGGACAAAAAGTTAATACGAAAAGAAACGATGTCGTTAAAAATGGCCTGTCCTCAAGCAAAAATATGAGGATATCACAAACTTAGTCATTTCAAAGACAGATATGAGTTGAATATGAGGCAAAGCTGCAGCTGACGCTTGCTTCACTCCATCGAGGTCAATGCATTGGACAATGCTGACGTGAGGCATCGAAAGGGCCTTTACACTTAAAAAAGCAGCAGACAGCACTTGCGCAAACAGTAACTGTTGGAAAGCGGGCAGATATGACCAGTTCAACAGTTTTAATAAACTCTCTCCCCCTTACGCCAGAAGCTCTTTGTTTTCTCTGGGGTTCACAAGTGTTTCTTTGTTTTTGCGTGTATGTGTGTGCGCTCACGAGAGTGGGAGCGCTGCGTGTGTGCGTATGTTTGTGCATTCAGCTATTTGTGAGCAATTCCTCATAGAGCTTTCTCAGCAGGTAAAGATGTGCTCGTGTGGGTGATGGGAGTAGGATTAGTATTATCTAAAACTCTCCAGCCGCCCTGAGTATCATCCACCGTGCTTAAGTTAAGGTGCAAGACCGGGTGATTTGCATAAGTAATTAGCTAATGTGCTGTTCAATTTCACTCCCATCTGGCTGCCTGAGTAGGCCCTCATTTCTCAAATTGACAGGCTGGTCTCTATCACTACCCACACTGCAACAAGGCGCACACCAAATTAATTTGTCAACCTTCTCCAGTAATGGGATGTTCACCTTGAAAACTCAATTTTCCCGAGTCCGACTGAGAGAAAAAGGTAGGAATTTGTTCTAAAATATATCGCAAAAAATAACAAAAGCATGGCTAGATGGTTTCTGATAGCTTTTCAGAAAGTGACAGTAAAGCACATGAAAAAGGCTTTGCACATCGAACACACGCCAACGAGGCCACGGAAGTGTGTATTGACTAAAATAACCTAATTGGCCATTGATAAAAAAAGTAAATATTATACCTATTGATTTAAAACCCACAAAAATATGACTCATTGCCACAGTATATTCAATGGGGGGAAACATTGAAGGAAAACAATAAAAATATTGTGAAACTCATTTAAAAAAATATCCTGTTGAGCAGCTAAAATGAAACAACAATCTTGTTTAAAATTTGTAAAAAAAAAAAAATATATTAAATCATTAAAAATAAAAACAATTTAGTTTTTAATCGAATGCAGTTTAATACAAAAAATATTCAAAAATGAATAAAGTATCTCATTGAGCAGCTAAAAAAATAAAAATAATAATTTTAAATAACAACTACACTTCATAATATATAAAAATAAATAGTCTAAAATGGTTCTCTCAAGTGTGCTGGAAGTGGCTATTCTGATCTTCGAATCAGCCAAATCATGGTGTGTGTATATAACACATACAACACAAAGGGTGATGTTAAATTAGAATCATTTCCTTTAAAAGTTCCATTGGACATTTTCAGACTTGTGTATGTCTGGACATCTAAGCCGCAACTATTCCATCATGTCTTTTTTTGTTGTTGTTGAGCGTTGGGGGCTGGGTTGGCACAGACGCCACTGATGCCAGGGTGTTCAGCTCAGGGACCACTCAGGGAAATGAGCCAAAAAAAGAATTTAATGAAACCCCATCCTCAGCCAAAATTAATTTTCAGTCTCATCTCTGGCCGACGGCAGTGTGAGTTCTGGGACCCCCGGCCCGTTTGTGGAGGTCTGGATGGAGGGTAAAGGGAAAGCGGGCTCATATAAATAAAAAACCCTGTTTCCACCAATACCATTTCTTCTCTATATTTCATTTCTCTTTGATGGTGACTGCAAACTTATTAAATTCCTTTGTGTGTTGCGCCCGTTCATGTCTCACTGCTCTTAAAACGTCTATTCATTTTGCCAGCTGCCACCCACTACAACATAAAGAGTCCCTAAGAACCGCTCGGGTGACGTGGGATTTCTGGAGTGGGCCCAGAACCCACTCACACATGCACAAATGCCTAAATACACACCCTAATGCACACAGCCCATAATGTGTGCACACTTTAATGGCAAAATCGAAGCCAAACTAAGACACAGATACAATCTTTAAGATTTTCTGTGACCTGAAACTTAGGTGCCAACAGCATTTAAACAACACTTCAATGCTTCATTTTTGTCTACTAAAGCAGCAGTGTCCCTGATGTTCGTTTAGGTCTGGTTCTGCTCACAGGGGCGTTGAGCTTCTGTGCTGATGGATGCTGGGAGATGCATTCTGGGCCCTCCGATGCCTCGCTGTCTGTCCAGTGCACCATCAAATGCTTTCCATGCCATTTAGCGCAGTGAATCCCACGCCACAGCGCGTGCCCGACCTTGGCGTTTTCTAGTGGCTCTGCCCGTGCCATCTGCAGCCGGCAGGCTTGGGTAGTAAAGCATCTCGACCCCGCGATTCGGGCACATTACGCCCCCACAAGGGGCTCGGCCAGATGGCACTACCCACTAAGAGGGTTTTACTGCCGCTAAAGACGCCTGGGCAGCAGCGGTGCCCACTCTCTCTCTCTCTTCCTCGTTTGCCACTGCCAAATGCTCCTTCAGCAGACACGCCGGTCATGATTAGCAGGCAACAAACAATCCTTTAGCATCCACCAGGGTCTGCTGAACAGCTCCATGCAACCAGAGCCTTTAGCGTAAAGACGAAAAAGAGAGAGACAAACGGCCTGCCTTTCATTACTCGGACTCGTCTACAGAGACTGATCTCTCTGCTCCCGTCATAAAGCTGCCGTTAACTGCCTACAGACTGCGGCTGATGAGAACCAACCCCTGAATTTGCTTGATAAAGCGCTGGATTTGTTTTCCCACAATGCCTTATGGTCAGTCACAGTTGGCCCACATGGCAGAGCTGAAAAGTATTACTGGCCCTCCAACGCTAACTTATCAAAGTTATCACATTTAAATGATCAGGCGTAATTGGGTGAAGAATGAAAATAAGCAGAGACATCTGACAAAATCAAGCCACTCGATGAAACATGGACAATTTCCCACAATGCATTGGTACCTACTGCTAGCATGGATGGATTTTAGCTGCTCGTTCCATGGGTCAAGGTCTGGCTCATTAGCTTCAGCAATTACTGTAGACATAGCTGGGAGCAGGGGAAAAAAAGCATGTTTTCTCCATGTCCAATTTTTTTTTTTTAATTAGATTAAGATTAGATAGATAGATAGATAGATAGATAGATAGATAGATAGATAGATAGATAGATAGATAGATAGATAGATAGATAGATAGATAGATAGATAGATAGATAGATAGATAGATAGATAGATAGATAGATAGATAGATAGATAGATAGATAGATAGATAGATAGATAGATAGATAGATAGATAGATAGATGTTTGCTGCAAAAAGGTAAACAATCACAGGCCAATCATATAAATGGCATAGGTAAAAAAATCTGGAATTAAGTTTCTGGAATTTCAGGAGTGACTATGCGCCAACCATTGGAATGAATGGGAATGCTAACGGATAGCTCTCTCCAAATATATTAGACCTCCTTGGCTCGTTTGGAAACCCAATCAAGCAGACTGCAGCTATGGTGAGGCACCAACTGTAAGGCCTGCACCAGCGAACCTGTCTGGTGGTATTTTCAGAGCCAGTATGTATAGTCAGCCTGGCCATTACCCCACGTCAGGGGACATATAGATCACTCGGCTCAGGTAGGAAAATAGAAAAAGTCATGCGTATGGTCAGAAATAAATCAATAAATTCATTTTTTGTTGGGCGGTTTGCAAGAGTAGAGTGGGGATGTGTGCTGGAGACTCCATAGATTTGACCTGCTATAGCTCAAGCTGTGTTGTGAGAAAAACAGATGGTTTTACTTGGGCTTCTACATGTATCCGTTATCATTAAGGAACTTTGAAAAAACCTGCCCTTAAATGAGGGATACAAAACAGCAGGTACATTTACCAATCCTGGCTTAAATGTCTCTAAGGTCTAGCTTAACTCGTGTGGAGATCTCTTAGTAAGCTTGTTAGTATTGCAGCAATGTCTGAAAGTCCAGTCAATCACACACACAGTAAAGCCCTGATCGAGAAACTCTTATTCTCAGCTGACTGTGTCTTACCGGTAGATTCTGCAGCACGGTTAAGATGCGTGAGGGGTGAGCGGTGGCCCTTATGTATGTGTTGACAGGATCAGAGGTGGAGGAAGGGATCTTTACTGGACTCTCGGCCCAATTAAGCGGCAGTCGCTGTGGTTGATTAAGGGATTAAAACGGGCTGGTTGATGAGCTCGGTATTGACTGCTGGAAGAGAACTAGCAAACCTAAATCCCCCCTCTCTCTGGAGCCACTAGCCCTGCAACCCGGCCTCTAGTCTAGTGTGAGAGAGAGTGTGTGTGTGTGTGTGTGTGTGTGTGTGTGTGTGTGTGTGTGTGTGTGTGTGTGTGTGTGTGTAAGCATCTGAATTCGTGCAAGCAAGAATATGTAAATATATAAGTTCTGTGTGGAAGTGAAAAAGCCTTAAGCAAATAGTTCACCCAAAAATGAAAATTCATCATTTATTGTGTGTGTGTGTGTGTGTGTAGTGTGTGTGTGTGTGTGTGTGTGTGTGTGTGTGTGTGTGTGTGTGTGTGTGTGTGTGTGTGTGTGTGTGTGTGTGTGTGTGTGTGTGTGTGTGTGTTTATATAAGAAAGTCATGAGTTTATACTTTTATTTTGGAATTACAATTCAACCCCATTTACATCTGAAAGCACATTTCCAGTCTTATTGTGAACAATTCATCTGTGCACGTTATTCAAGAGAAAATCAAATAGTTTGACTTTGTAATCACTAATCAAAATGTTAAAAGTTGCTTATCATCTAATGTCCATGTAAGGTTTTTTTTTACCAAGCATCCATTGATTTAAAAAAAAATAAAAATAAAAAAAAAAAAAAATATATATATATATATATATATATATACAGTATATATATATATATATATATATATATATATATATATATATATATATACAGTATATATATATATATATATATATATATATATATATATATATAAATTACAGCAAAATGGGTGGCAAACATTAAGTCACACTAACTTAAATTGTTCTGTGCTTTATTTGTACAGTGTGTGCATGTGTGTGGTGTGGTACTGGGGTTGTATCAGTAAAGTTTATAGCTGCTGGTGGTTTTACTTGCAGAGGTAAAAACAGGTTTTTCTTTTTTCTTTTCTTTTTTTCTCCCTTGTTTTATGACATGATTGATTTTCTTTCATCGGCTGAGACTCCCCAGGAGATGCGTGGTGGGGGTGGGAGGAGGGGTAGGTCAGGGAAAACTGAACCCTGTGTGTGTGTGTGTGTGTGTGTGTGTGTGTGTGTGTGTGTGTGTGTGTGTGTGTGTGTGTGTGTGTGTGTGTGTGTGTGTGTGTGTGTGTGTGTGTGTGTGTGTGTGTTTTCACCGGACTTTACCAACCAGTTCTTTCCGTGTGTGTTGGACAAGTTGAGTGCTTCACACTGTGTCTGGATACAACATGCCAGGGAACGCAAACTGAAGAGGGTTAGACATCACCTTCCCCAAACACACTCGCACACTCAGTTTATTCACCTCTACAGGCCTGACAGCTCTGAACCTCCCAACTGATGAAAATAACTGCAGGAGACACTCTATTCTTGCAGGAGACAGTTCATTCTTGCATCAAATTTCCCTTCAGAGTGTTCTTAATCACTATTATTATTTAAACTAGTAGTACCGACAATTGAATAAGAATTATAAAAATAAATCAATCAGATAAGTGTATATAACAAGCCTTTTTCATGCCTAACAACAAATATACCATACAGAAGATTTCATCTGGCAGACTATACAAAAAATTCACAATTCACACTGTAGACCATATATGGTGTTATATATTTGATTTCACATCACCTTTGAACATGGCTCGTCTAATAAGCTGGAATTTTACTGTAAAAATGATTTCATCATCATGATTTAACTTATTTGGTCCTTGTCACAATAATTTCCAGTTTCCAGGCTTCCCACTCAATTTTCTTCATCAATAATTAAATTCAAAGTGGACCAAAAAGTTTGTGTAACTGATTTCATTTCAAAATATAAGGCAGTTTCAATTGTACCTTTTAAATGTAACAATTTTAATGGGTTGATTTTTTTTTTTTTTTTTTTTTTACAAATTCAAAATGACAGTTAACTGAAGTTATCAAAAACTCGTTCCGTTCTGGTGGTCGAGACTCGAGACTGCACCCCTGGCTCCAGTCCGAGAGATCAATGTATTACAAGACAATGTGTTTTTACTTAGGGCATAAATCCATGTGTGAAAGTGCACCCGGTTCTGGCAACCAGAGGGGACACGGCTCAGACAAATCGCCCCACTTATCCCGATCCCTGCACAAGCTATACTACTCTCCACAGATTTGGGGGGGGGGGGGACTTCTGCCCACCATTAGCCACTTTATTTCATTCCTAGGATCAAATTTGTTGTCCAGTTAGGCCTCTCATCTCCAACTCAAAGGGAATAAATAAAAGCAAGCTTTATTGCTCGGCACCCTGAAACAAGAAAGGGGGCAAGGAGAGAGGGAGATAGAAAGAAAAAAAAAATCTCCAATTCATTCGGATCCAGTCAATAACACTGTAATATTTATGAAGGCTGGATGCTGGCCTGCCCTAAAACCCAAACTCCAGCAATCCTGAATTATAAATTGGTATTGATTTGTGTTGTGTTTTGTGTGAGTGTGTGCGTGCACTCTTGTGTTTGTTGGAGAGACCGAGAAATATAGAAACGGTGTGTGTGTGCGTGTGTGTGTGTGTGTGTGTGTGTGTGTGTAAGAAAGACAGACAGAGAAGGTGTGTGTGTAATTGCATGTAGACGCAGTATTCGTTTGGAAAGGGAGAGAGGGTGTGTTTTTTTTTTACAGGGCCGATAAAATTCTAATAAGAGGTGTATGTAGCTTCAGGTGAGCAAACGAGTGTGTGCACAGTGTGGTGTGTGAGTATGAATGAGAATTGACATGCCTATGTGAGAATGTATGCATATGGCACTATTAATAGGTGTATTTGTGACTATGTGCACATACTGTACATGTGTGCAGTGTTAAAATAACTAACAACAGCAAAGCATCAAATATACATGATCCTCTGGCTCTAGACGAGAGATCTATGTCCATTGCACAAAACACAACAAAGGCCAACCCAGACAAATACCAACACAATAAACTACACCGCCACAACTCACACATGAGCCAGGTTTCATCACAAGCAATGTCTGCTCTGGGAAAAGCTCTCTATATAGTGGTGAACACTAATTAGTGGTGTTTACTACAGCACTTAAGGCAAGCAGCACTATTATAATTGCTCCTACTTAGAGTTAGTGATTTAACACACTTCTAACCAATTATTAAAACACCTTTACACACTTCAAACCATGTATTGTTTTGTTTTTGTTTGTTTGTTTTTTGAGTGTGATATTACTCTTCTAAGCATTCAGATTTATGGTTTACATATAACGTATAACCCTACATTGAAGGAGGGACATGAGCCATATCTAGAGGTTTGAGGTGTGTTCTAGTAAACAACCACCCATAACGCCATATAATTACATAGCAAAACTCTAAAAAGCTTTAAGAACACCTTAGCAACCACATAACAATGCTCTTACAAATGCTTACAACACGCTAGCATTATTGTTTTAAGGCCATGAATCACTTACTAAATCACATATATACATACATACAAATATATATATATAAGTATTGTCTATTAAATACACCAAACTTCAAAAGTATGGAGTCAGAAAGATTTTCTTTTTAAGAAATGAATACTTATACTTTGAAAGGATGCATTAAATTGATCAAAAGTAAGGACATTTATGTTACAAAAGATTTTTGTTTCAAATAATTGCCAAAACAATTAAAAAATATTTATATATATATATATATATTTTATCATGGTTTCCACAAAAATATTAAGCAGCACAATTTTCAACAATTTCTGAACGATCCTGTGAGACTGGAGTAATGAAAATTAATAAAAATAATAAATTACATTTTAAAATATATTAAAACAGAAAACGGTCACAATAAATTGTAATAAAATTTCAAAATAACACCAATGAGCATAAGTGACTTTTAAAAATATTATAAAATCTCACCGACTCCAAACTTTTGAATGGTAGAGTAACTGTTATGTGTTTGTCGTAATTTCACTTTTGTTGGCTGATTTTAACTGATATGATAAGATCACTGTTTTTGCATTTCAACGTAAGTGTATCTAGCAGTTCAACATCTCAATGGAAGGATCTATGCATGTTTGTCTGTACAGTACGTTGGTGATTATGTAACGGTCAGTCCCTGAAGCAGTCTCCTGTGGCTGGCTACTACACTGCCACGGTCGCCCACATCAGATTTATGGATCTTTATATAGAAATCAATACCCTCTTAATCTGCTCCTCTTTCTCTCTCCAATCTCTCTGGCCTCCATCCCTCCCCCTCTTCCATTCTCACTCTGTTTCCATTTCTCCACCTGCCTCCATCCAGCCCCTGCCTTTCTCTCTCGTTTGCCCTCTACCCTCATCCACACCATCACTTCTGTCCTCCACACCCCTCTCCATTGGTCTCTGTTTCTTTCTGCGCTCATAGGCTGGTCTGGGCATGTCAAGGCCAGATTGCACCCTGAGACAGTGAGAGACCAAAAGGACACAGGAAGGAAAGGAAAAAGAAAGCATAGATGGAGTGGTAGAGAATAAATCGCACTCATTCAAAACCTCATCAAGGACATTCTATACCGCTGTGTTGTCCCGCTGTTCAGCTGTGTGGGATTTAGGTTGTGAGGTTGACTAGATTTGGACCTGTAGAGTTCAGCTCACAAATCTCATCCTGATCCAGTTGGGAGATCTAGAAGTGAAATGACCTTTCTTCTGCTTTTGTTACCGTTTATCTACCGTTTTATTGTGTTCAATGACATAACATTGTGTCCTAACCATGCACAACCTGATAAAACAAAAAGCGATAAATTGTGTATCTCATCAAGTTTTTGTCCCAACAACAAGTGATAATACGTTCTGTCAGTTCACTGGTATCTATTTTTGTCACGTTGTAACCTAACGGTCACAGTATAATCTCAATGGTCCTACACCACATAGTTCTATATTAGCATGAAACAGAGTTTGCAACCCATTTTATTTCCATAATGTGACATTTCAGAGTAAAACTGGATATTCACTGAAAATGGGGGAAATAATATTCTGATATATAATGAGGAACGTGCAAATAATTAAGTGAGAAAAAAAAGCATTCAGATATTTAATGAGGAAAAAAATTAACGAAATGGAAATTCTATGAGAAGAAAAAGTGAAAATGCTAAATCAAATATTTTATGATACAAAACAAATAAATGAGGAAATATATTCAATGTGAAATTTGAAAACTGCGAAATGAGAAAAATGAGAAAAATATGTCGTCACTAACATTACATGTGGTTACACTGTAAAAAATATATTGTTGGTTTAACTTAAAGTAAGTAACCTTATTGCCTTAACATTTTTAGTTCATTGAAATTAAAAAAATTGTGTTGAAGGATATTGGTTTAATCAACAGAAATTCAAAATATTATGTTATCTAAACCACATCAATTTTCTAAATTGATTTGACAAAAGAAAAAAATGTGATAACAGTGTAGGCCATGGTATACAACTAAATTGATTACTAAAAATCAAAAAAAGGTAGAATATCCCGGTATATGATAAGTCAGAACTACTTTTGATATGTTTAACCGTAGATGCATTCTGTATTCAAAACTACCGTTATGTGTGAGCACCTCTCGAGAACATCTGCAGTTTGACCAGACCATGACCTGCACGGAGCCCCATGCTGGTCTGGATCTCTATGGGGCGACAGTAGCGCTCTACCCTTTCAGCAGCTTAAGGAGGAGAATGCGAACCCCCTTCACATCTGCTAGCCAGAATCAGCACCATGGAGAGAGCCACCTTAATGAACCATGGCACAGAACCCTCTGATGCAAAACAGCAGGGCCTCATTAGGGCTGTTTTTAATTGGGCAGACGTTCCGTTACTAAGGTGAGAGGGGGTAAAGTTATCAGAGAGTGGGTAGAAGCACATTGGATGTATTTGATGTTGAAATTTACAAATTTGATAAATTATTTGTCGCTAGAGATTAGGGCTGCACAATATTGTAAAATTCTGCGATATATACTGAGATATTAAAAAATACAGGAATTTTCACCATATGAGTTGAATAGCTATATTTGGAAAGATTGAATAATTTGGGTAATTTTGCTGGGGAGTTCATCTGCATAGTAAAACAACAACAACTGAAAAAGTACTTTTTAATCTGAAGACTTTTTAAATGGCAAAATCCTTTTAATGTAAACGATTTAGGAAAAGCTTCACTGTTAATAAAAAAAATATTTGTTGAAGTTGTAAATAAAACAAAGATTAATGGAGTATGTTTTACAAGAAAATACTATTTCAGTCTTTCTACTAAAAAAAAATAATTTTATTTCAATGTGTTACTTTCCATTTCTTTGTAATTATTAGTGAAATTTGCTAGCAATTTCAGACTGAAAATAATAAACCAATTTTTTCTAGTGTTGAAAAATGTTTTTTTCCAAAAAATTGAAATTCAATATTAATATGAGTAATTCAACACAACTATAAAATAATATTTATTATGATTGATTATTGTGATTATTATTGTGATTATTGACAATAAGAAATATTGTATTATATATATATACATATATTTAATTAAATCACCACCTCTGTGATTTGGCAATCGCACTAAGAAATATCAATTTCGACATTTATATATATATATATATATATATATATATATATATATATATATATATATATATATATATATATATATATATATCGAAGCCCTCCTAGAGACAGGAGAGAGTGAATTACAGAGATTTTACCAGAGTTAATGGGCAGTTTTAGGCAAAATTCATAGTTCATCAGATTTTAGTCTGAGATCATATACAGTAGCCCTCCGGCGTCAGAATGTGGGTCGGACTCTGGGTTCAGGTCCAGTTCAGTGGTATCCCAGACAAGTCAGCATGATCTTAGTCAAATCAATACTGGGGCGTGGCTAAGAGGACCCCTGCCTGTGTTTACTTTCCCAGATTACACAGCACCCAGCGTTCCTTCTTTGAGACCCGCAGGAGGCAGCGATATGTCGACAGAGGGATGAGGAAGAAGCGATCGATAGCTTTTCCCTCGCAGAGGGGTAGCGAGGGATAATGCTAGCATTAGTGACAGGCACTGGAGGGGTGGATTTAGCTGCAACACTTCCACATTTGCTGGAGGGGGGGCGATCAGATTCCCATGACCCCAAACACACTCTGCCATTCACTGGAAGGAGGCGATGCTCACCTGGCTGTTTGGAGATTCTTGCTCGGAGCATCTAACAGCATCCCTAAAGGAGTTGAACTGTTAGGAATGAAAACCAGCATAATGGTGTAAGAACTGACAGATGCGTAGTTGTTGTTTTGTTTGGGTTTTCCCCCTCTTTTTATTCATGCCTTTCTGCTTCTCTCTTTCTCCATCAGAGTGGGCCCTCAGGAGCACATCCATCTCTGCAGGCCCCGGGGCCGTTCTGCAGGCTGTGACTGAGCCTGGGT
>NW_028295959.1:0-5000 GCF_964197995.2 Scardinius erythrophthalmus
ATGGATAGATGCACTGCACTTTTATCATGGACAGATGCACTTTTATGATGGTAAGATGCACTTTTATCATGGACAGGTGCACTTTTATGATGGACGGATGCACTTTTATGATGGACAGGTGCACTTTTATGATGGATGGATGCACTTTTATGATGGACAGATCCACTTTTATGATGGACGGATGCACTTTTATGATGGACGGATGTACTTTTATGATGGACGGATGCACTTTTATGATGGACAGGTGCACTTTTATGATGGATGGATGCACTTATGATGGATAGATGCACTTTTATCATGGATAGATGCACTTTTATCATGGACAGGTGCACTTTTATGATGGACGGATGCACTTTTATGATGGACAGATCCACTTTTATGATGGATGGATGCACTTTTATGATGGACGGATGTACTTTTATGATGGACGGATGCACTTTTATGATAAACAGGTGCACTTTTATGATGGATGGATGCACTTATGATGGATAGATGCACTTTTATCATGGATAGATGCACTTTTATCATGGACAGGTGCACTTTTATGATGGACGGATGCACTTTTATGATGGACAGATCCACTTTTATGATGGATGGATGCACTTTTATGATGGACGGATGTACTTTTATGATGGACGGATGCACTTTTATGATAAACAGGTGCACTTTTATGATGGATGGATGCACTTATAATGGATAGATGCACTTTTATCATGGATAGATGCACTTTTATGATGGACAGGTGCACTTTTATCATGGACAGATGCACTTTTATGATGGATGGATGGACTTTTATGATGGATGGATGGATGCACTTTTATGATGGACAGATGCACTTTTATGATGGACGGATGCACTTTTATGATGGACAGATGCACTTTTATGATGATAGATGTACTTTTATTATGGACGGATGCACTTTTATGATGGACGGATGCACTTTTATGATGGACAGATGCACTTTTATGATGATAGATGTACTTTAATGATGGACGGATGCACTTTTATGATGGACGGATGCACTTTTATGATGGACGGATGCACTTTTATGATGGACAGGTGCACTTTTATCATGGACAGATGCACTTTTATGATGGATGGATGCACTTTTATGATGGACGGATGCACTTATGATGGATAGATGCACTTTTATCATGGATAGATGCACTTTTATGATGGACAGGTGCACTTTTATCATGGACAGATGCACTTTTATGATGGATGGATGCACTTTTATGATTGATGGATGCACTTATGATGGATAGATGCACTTTTATCATGGATAGATGCACTTTTATGATGGACAGGTGCACTTTTATCATGGACAGATGCACTTTTATGATGGATGGATGCACTTTTATGATGGACGGATGCACTCTTATGATGGTAGATGCACTTTTATGATGGATAGATGCACTTTTATCATGGACAGATGCACTTTTATGATGGACAGATGCACTTTTATGATGGATGGATGCACTTTTATGATGGATGGATGCACTTGTATGATGGACGGATGCACTTTTATGATGGATAGATGCACTTTTATGATGGATGGATGTACTTTTATTATGATGGATGCACTTTTATGATGGATAGATGCACTTTTATGATGGATAGATGCACTTTTATGATGGACAGATGCACTTTTATGATGGACAGGTGCACTTTTATCATGGACAGATGCACTTTTATGATGGATGGATGCACTTTTATGATGGATGGATGCACTTTTATGATGGATAGATGCACTTTTATGATGGATAGATGCACTTTTATGATGGACAGGTGCACTTTTATGATGGATAGATGCACTTTTATGATGGACAGATGCACTTTTATGATGATAGATGCACTTTTATGGACTTCAAAACAGAAACGCCCATTCACTGCCTTTATAAAGCTTGGAAGAGCCAGGACATTTATTAATAAACTCAGCAAAAAAAGAAACGTCCCTTTTTCAGGACTGTGTATTTCAACAATAATGTTGTAAAAATCCAAATAACTTTACAGATCTTCATTGTAAAGGGTTTAAACAATGTTTTCCAGAGAGTAGACATTTAAGGTCACAGTTCTAAAAACGCAGGAAACTAAAGAGACTTGTCTACCGACTGTGAAAAACACCCAAAGAAAGATGCCCAGGGTCCCTGCTCATCTGCGTGAACGTGCATTAGGCATGCTGCAGGGAGGCATTAGGACTGCTGATGTGGCTAGGGCAATGAATTGCCATGTCCACACTGTGAGACGCCTAAGATAGCGTCATCTCAATCCCATTGAGCACGTCTGGGACCTGTTGGATTGCAGGGTGAGGGCTAGGGCCATTCCCCCCAGAAATGTAGAGGAACTTGCAAGTGCCTTGGTGGAAAAGTGGGGTAACATCTCACAGCAAGAACTGACAAATCTGGTCCAGTCCATGAGGAGGAGATGCACTGCAGTACTTCAAGCAGCTGGTGGCCACACCAGATACTGACTGGTACTTTTGATTTTGAGCCTCCCTTCATTCAGGGTCACATTATTCTATTTCTGTTAGTCACATGTCTATGAAACATTTTTAGTTTATGTCTTATGGTGTTGACTCTTTTAGTGTTCATACAAATATTTACACACATTAAGTTTACTGAAAGTAAAAACAGTTGAAAGTCAGAGGGCGTTTCTTTTTTTGCTGAGTTTATAACTCTGATTGTATTCGTCTGATAGAAGAATGTCATATACACCTAGGATGGCTTGGGGGAGAATAAATCATGGACTGATTTTCATTTTTGGGTGAACTATCCCTTTAAAATGCAAGCACGGTTAATGCGATGCATATTTTTTTCAATTAGGGCAATTCAACAAGCTTTTTTTGTTTCAAAAACATTTGCCATTATTTGACTTCCACACTAGCGCTGGGAAAGAGTGTGTACCTCTATAGAGGTTCTTGGGGATCTGGCAGGTGTGTCCGCATCCATTGGGACAGCATTTCTTTATAGTGGTGCACTCGTTGTCTTCTTCACAGCTCTCCACACAAGCCGCTGCGAATCCACTGGCTCGATCCGGTGCCGGACACTCGCCCTGCTTCTGCGACTCCACCGAACGCAAGAACTCGCAGCTCGTCAGACACTCGTAGTGCTTCTTCGGGAACTGAGTCTGAAATCAGAAGCAGAGCAACACGATTAAAGGGGTGGTTGATTATGATTGACTTTTCTAACTTTAGTTAGTGTGTAATGTTGCTGTTTGATCATAAACAACATCTGCAAAGTTACAACGCTCAAAGTTCAGAGCAAAGGGAGATATTTGCTTTTATAGAAATCGCTTTTTAAGGACTACAACAAACGGCTGGTAGAGACTACAATGAGCTCCTTCCCGGGTTAGTGACATCACCAACCCTACAATTTGCATAAACCCCGCCCGCGGGAACTCCATTAATAGATTATCATGACAGAATATGCTAATCAATGACTAGAAGATAACTACACATCAACTGCATAAATTCATCAACTAACCATTCAGAAATGTTGTATTCTAAATGTTGTCACTTCTTCTTGAGTCTCTCCATCATTGTCTGACTCCGGTTTGAACATAAAAGTTTTTTATATTTTCAGTGTGTGTCTGTGTGAGGTAATCGGAGCTGCTAACACACACACACACACACACACACACACACACACACACACAAACAACCTCCTGTGCCGGGAGCAGCAGCTCATTTGCATTTAAAGGGACATACACAAAACAGCGTGTTTTTGCTCACCCTCAAAAAGTGATAATTTTAACATGCTATATAAAAATATCTGTGGGGTATTTTGAGCTAAAACTTCACACACACACTCTGGGGACATCGGAGACTTATTTTACATCTTGGGAAAAGAGCATTACAGGACCCCTTTAAACGCAGATTAAAAGAGCAATAGTTTAGCGCAGGGGAAACGTCTCGTCTCGTACCTCACACAAGTCCTGACACTGGTTCTCCTTTAGGTCCCATGATGCCCTGCAAGGCTCCAGACACTGCAAGAGAAGAGCAAAGAAGAGATTAGCACATAATGAAGAAACGGGAAAAGAAGGAAAATCAGAGACATGAACCACAGATGCTTCATGCTTTACGCAGACCAGGGTTTTTCAGACTCGTTGATGAAACACTGAAGCTTATAACTAATTGAAGCTTATGACTAATATATTGCTTATAACTAACAATGATATAAATACAAAAATAAATACATTTTAAATAAAAACAATAAAAGTAAAACACTATCATTTAAATTAATTCATAAATAATATATAATTAAACAAATAATTTAAAAACATCAAAAATAAAGTAGTTTCTTATAATTAAATTACAAAAACATAAAATTAAACAAATAATAATTAAAAAACTTTCTAATGATTCATTAAATAATCAAAAAATGCAAAGTTTGAATATATAAATGTAAAAACAAATATAAATCAAAATAAAACACTAATAATAAAATGTTAAAAAGTAAATTAAACAAATAATTTTACAATAAAAAACATACTAATCATTTATGAAATATCAAAATAATGTTTTAATAAAATAAATAATATTTTTTACTTATTTAACATATATTTTTAATTATTTTTAAATATTTTTAAAATAAAAACAATCAAAATAAAACTTACTAAATCAGAAAAAAGGCTAAATGAATATAAATACATTTTGAAATAAAAAGAAATAAAACAGTTACTAATGATTAATTAAATCACAAAAAATGCAAAAAAAAACACAGTACTTAAATAATAATAATAAAAATTTAAACAAATAATTAATGCAATCAAAATAAAACACTAATAATTAATTAGAAATATAATAAATTAAACAAATAATTTTCAAATAAAAACAAAATAAAACACTTAATAATAATTAAATAACTAATAAAGATAAATAATTTAAAAAGTAAAGGCAATCATTGATAATGATTTGGATAATAAAAATATATTTAAAATAATAATATGACTTCAGATGAAGATGATCAACAGTGTCCAACAGAAGAAAGCATGTAAATCAC
>NW_028295959.1:12500-24384 GCF_964197995.2 Scardinius erythrophthalmus
AAAAAAATGCGGTTTTCAATTTTTATTATCCCCCCAAAAAACTGAAAAAAATCAAAGCCATACATCAAAGAATCCTAAAAAATAAAATGTATCACAGTTTCCACAGAAATATGAAGCTGTTTTTAACACTGATAATAATCATAAATGTTTCTCGATCATCAGATCCTCATATTAGAGTGATTTCTGAAGGATCATGTGACACTGAAGACTGGAGTAATGATGCTGAACATTCAGCTTTGATCACAGGAATAAATTACACTTTACTATATATTCACATAGAGAACAGATGATTTACACTGGAATAATATTTCACAATTTTTACTGTATTTTTGCAGAAGAGACAAAGGCATTAAAAACTCTCACCGACCCCAGACGTCTGACCGGTAGTGTTCAACACTTTGTTTGTACTAAAACTACTTTAAACAGCATTTTTTTTTCTCGTAGACTTAGAATTGTAAGTGAATACATTTAATATTTGCACTTAAATAATTTGTCACCATTTAAAGTGAAGCAGTGGAGGTGAAACTCTTACTAAAAGGGGTTAAAAACAACAACTACGCATCTAAAGCATATCAAAACAAACCAGACTGAGCCTAAAAGGTCCACATCCATGTTTCATGTCAGTAATAAACGAGTGAAGGCGGACCCGTAACTCAAGCTGGATTACTCTTCTCTAATCTCTGACGGGACGGGTGAGTTCTTAGATAACGTCTCGATCAGGACTGAGTTTCCCGAAAGCATCGTTAGCCAGTAATACAGGACGACTACACATGAAAGAATCAATCAAACTTTATTTATAATTAACTTTATATATATATAAGTTCCAGGACTTTCAAGGACTTTATACACGCGCCTCTCAGCTCTCGGCAGTCTGCTTGCCCTGCTACTGTAAAGATGGCCTTAGTGAATGCAAGGTCAGTATCGAACAAATCTTTTATTTTAAATGACTTGATTACATCTCACTTCTTAGACTTTTTATTTGTGACTGAGACCTGGTTAAAACAGGGTGACTTGATGCCGAGATGTGCTTTTCTCAGTGCTCCACGGGCCTCTGGACATGGTGGTGGAGTCGCAACAATTTTTAAAAACTGTTTCAAATGTAAGTCTGTGCCTACGGACACCTTTTCCAGTTTTGAAGTCCAGTTACTGAAGGTTGATTTAAATGGTCCAATGCTATGTGCTGTGATTTACAGACCCCCTAAATGCAATAAGGATTTTATTCAACAATTTTCTGATTTTCTCTCTGATCTGGTGACTCGGGCTGATAGACTATTGATTATTGATTTTAACATTCATCTCTGCTGCCCTTCTAAAACGTTGGTCAAAGAATTTGTAACTATTTTAGAGTCTTTGAACTTTGTACAATCTGTATGCGGCCCAACTCACAATCTTGGTCACACACTAGATTTGATACTGTCTCGTGGTTTTTCGATTTCAAATCTGGAGGTTATTGATGCATGTGTGTCTGACCATTATCCTATTTTGTTTGAATCTGAGTGCTTTCTCCCGTCTTCTATTTGCCCTCAAAGTGGAAAAAAGATAGGCTACAGGTTTCATTTGACATTTTAAAATCAAGTCTGTTCAACTATCAAACGGCAAACTTCTATTTGCCCTCAACCTTCATGTCTCTCTCGAGCTATTCACTCAAACACTGCTAATTTGTTTTCTGAACATTTTTCTGAACATTTTAATAATAATTTTCTGAACGACACAGATACTGAATGCTTGACTGAGATATTTTATAAAGCATCCTCCATATCTATGGACGCTGTTGCTCCGCTTAAGCGTAAAAAGATGACGGTTGCTGGCCAGCCGTGGTTAAATGATGTCACCTGCGCTCTCAGACAAGAGTGTCGAAAAGCAGAGCGAAAGTGGAAAAAAGATAGGCTACAGGTTTCATTTGACATTTTAAAATCAAGTCTGTTTAACTATCAAACGGCAGTAAAAAAGGCCAAATCTAATTTCTTTTCTCAACTAATTTCTGACAACGCTAAGCGACCCAAAGTCCTGTTTGATACGATTGATTCTATTCTAAACCCGACTACGAATATTTTATCTGAGGCCTCTATTGAGCTTTGTGAAGATTTTTTAAAACATTTCCCTCAAAAAATTTATGATATTAGAAACTCCATTGTTCCCTCTGAACCATGCTTGCAACTGCCCTGTCCTATGAGTTGTCTGTCTAACTTTAAACCTGTCTCTCCAACTCAGCTAGCTGATATTATCTCTACTATGAAGTGTTCTGGTTCTAAGTTAGATATTATCCCGGCTCGTCTTTTCAAGGATGTTTTTTCTACCATTAGTCATATGGTAACCGCTATCATAAACAGCTCTTTAGCCAAAGGTGTCGTTCCAGCTAGTTTTAAACATGCAATTGTGCAACCTATGTTGAAAAAACCTCAGCTTGATCCAGAAATGTGCAGTAACTATCGACCTATCTCTAAACTGCCTTTTATCTCTAAGCTTTTAGAGAAAGTTGTTTTCTCACAGCTCCAGTTTTATCTGAATTCTTTTGATATTTTGGACATGTTCCAATCTGGCTTTAGATCATTACATAGCACTGAGTCGGCTCTGTTGAGGGTTACAAATGATATCTTGCTAGCTCTAGATTCAGGCTCTTGTGTTGTGCTGGTTTTGTTAGACCTGAGCGCTGCATTTGATACCGTTGACCACAGCATTCTTCTTGAACGGCTAGAATGTATGGTAGGTGTCAAGGGCACTGTATTAAAGTGGTTTGCTTCCTACCTCGGAAAGAGGACTTTTTCTGTAAATTTAGGAAATTGTTCCTCGTCATCTGCGCCTGTTTTGTTTGGTGTGCCTCAGGGATCTATTTTGGGACCTTTGTTGTTTTCCCTTTATATGCTCCCCTTGGCCCTCATTTTTCAGAAGTACAACATTTCATATCACTGTTATGCAGATGATTCTCAGCTTTACCTTCCAGTAAGGCTTGACACCACTGCTCCATTTGATGTGTTATTGGAATGTGTAGATGATATCAAGAGGTGGATGACAAAGAATTTTCTGCAGCTAAATGAGGATAAAACAGAGGTTTTAATTTTAGGTTGTCCGGCAGATTCCTCTCCTGCTCTGAAAGCCCAGTTAGGTCCTCTCTCAACAGATGTATGCAAACAAATCAAAAACCTTGGAGTGATCTTTGACTCTTCACTATTTTTTGATAAACAAATTAGTGCTGTTATTAGAGGAAGCTTTTTCCATTTAAGATCTATTGCAAAGTTGAAGAACATTCTTTCAAGCAAAGATTTAGAAGTTGCAATTCATGCATTTGTAACATCACGATTAGACTATTGCAACTCTCTTTACTGTGGTCTTCCTAAATCTTCACTATCTCGTTTACAAATTGTTCAAAATGCAGCTGCAAGACTCTTGACTGGGTCTAGGAAAAGGGATCATATTTCTCCTGTTTTGGCATCCCTTCACTGGCTTCCTATTAAGTTTCGAGTTGATTTTAAGATCCTTATGTTTGTTTATAAGGTGTTGTCTGGCTGTGCACCAAGGTATATTTGTGATCTTATTGTGCCATACTGTCCTGCTAGGGCACTTAGATCTTCAAATCACTTGCTTTTAAATGTGTCACGAAGTCGCTACAAATTAAAGGGTGATCGGGCCTTTTCTGTGGCCCGGCCCAAGCTTTGGACTCGTCTCCCTTATCATGTGAGGTCTGCTCCTTCATTGGACATTTTTAAATCTACTCTGAAAACACATTTTTATTCTTTAGCTTTTGGAAACTTGTAATTGTTGTTTTTTATAGTGTAGTCCTGCTATGCACTATGTACAGAACTTTGGATCAATTTGTATTGTGTTAAAAGTGCTTTATAAATAAAGGTTGTTGTTGTTGTTGTAATACAAAGCTTAATGCTAAATCCTGAAGTAACCCTTTAAAACACCAAAAATCTCACAAAAACATTACAAAACACACTCCAGTAACTTCAAAACATATATTTTTCCACCGTATGTGTGAACGGCCCTAAAACCAGGAACATGAAGTAAAGTCTGATTTTATTTTCACCTTCACTCGTACGAGTGATTCATTCACACATGTAGGTTTAGTTCATCAGATTAGCAGGACTAATGAAGGCTTTAGTAATGACGGATGACTTGCGCTCTGACAGACTCCAGAACTCGTGGAAAACATGCATCCGTCAGGAAACTCAACGCAACACTCTTCCGAGCCGAAGACATGCCAGCGGAGAAACCCTGAGTGTTGTTGAGCACATCTGCAGGACTGATAAGAGAACAGGCCACGTCCGTCCAGCGCTGTCAAACAAGCCCTCGCTGTTTATGTGTTATCACTCCCAGAGGAGTTCACAAGCCGCTCTGATTGGGATAATCCCTCGGGATCGGGAGAAAATTAAAAAAGCGAGCTGCTATCGGGACAGATGAGAAGAAGAACGGCTTCGTGCCAGACCGAGAGCGTCGGAATGTAAACATGGAAACTTGACAGTTTTGGCATTATGAAACATTCAGAGCAGAGACACGTTTTAAAGGGAAATGAAGAAGAAGCAGAGATGATCTCCTCCAACATTTCTAGCAAAACATGGTTCAACTTTATGGTTCGAATGATGTAAAAATTGTCCCTACAAATATACCTTTTAAAAGTTTGGGGTTGGTAATGTTTTTGAAAGAAAGAGTATTTTCTGCTCAACAAGGATGTGTTTATTTGATCCAAAAATACAGTAAAAATTGTGAAATATTATTATAATGTAAATCATCTGTTGTCTATGTGAATAGTAAAGTGTAATTTATTCCTGTGATCAAAGCTGAATGTTCAGCATCATTACTCCAGTCTTCAGTGTCACATGATCCTTCAGAAATCACTCTAATATGAGGATCTGATGATCAAGAAACAGTTATGATTATTATCAATGTTGAAAACAGCTTCATATCTTTGTGGAAACTGTCATATTTTATTTTTCAGGATTCCTTGATGAATAGAAGGATTAGCATTTTCTTTTTAATAGAATCTTTTGTAACCTTATAAATCTCTTTACTGTCACTTTTGATCAATTTAATGCATCCTTGATGAAGTATTTAAAAAAAAGAGAGAGAGAGAGAGAGGCGCGGGCGTGATCGAAAAGTCGCAAAGTGTTTACTTATATTTGTGTGTGCATGTGTGTGTGTGTGTGTGTGTGTGTGTGTGTGTGTGTGTGTGTGTGTGTGTGTGTGTGTGTGTGTGTGAGAGAGGCGCGGCCGCGATCGAACAGTGAAAACATAAAAACATACTCGTCATTTTGTTTATACAGGACATCATTCAAACTGCAAAGTGTTTAAGTTACTGTAAATTTAAATTTTAAGGAAAACAAATATATTAATCTGAAATGTAGCAAATTCATTTTCAATTCATTCAGGTACAATTACCAAACACATCTCAAGGTCTTTTTGTCTTTTTATTAATTTAATTAATAAACTAATTATATAAAACTCAGTGCACTACAAATAAACTGGTTCTATGCCTTTACTTTATTAATAAAACTTATTTAAAAAATGCAAGGCTTAAGTAATTTATTTTCCTTTGGTGGTCCAGCCTGAGACATGCACAAGCCTTCTGTATTTTTGTTTTGCTTTCCCTCCATTGTACCGAATTTGTACCGAACCGTGACTTCTGTGTACCGTTCCACCACTAGTAATAATATAGCAAGAAATGGTAATAATACAACATGTTGTGTCACTACTGTCACCAAATGGAATGGAATTGCAAACAGGTTTTCTGAAAACTCCCCTTTCTGTCATTGGTCAAAGGAACAAACAGTCCCGCCCCCAAACTCATCCCATTGGTTGAATCAGTGTTGCTGTGTCAAGCTGGACAGAAACAGTGCTTTAATTCCCCCAAAATCCACTTATTATAACTCACTCACAACTGACGAAAGTATTTTAACATCAATCAATGCAAATCACCTTCAAAGATGAGTCTGAGGATTTGAATCGCCCAACATTCTGTAGGAAACACTAGCAAACATTGAGAAACTCTTCTGCATTTAACACCGTTTTACCATTTTCAGAATCCTAATATGTTTAATTAATGGTTTTGAGTGGCATTTAATTGAATGAAAAGATAGACTTCCTCTTTTAAAGCAGCACAATGCTGGTGAAAGCGTGTGAACGTCTGGATACGTGTGTGTCTGGCCACATCTTCTCAGTGTTTTACGCCGCTGTTGTGCCACCCACCATGAAGAGGAATGAGGCGAGCAGACACGAGACCATCAAACTTAACAGCCTTGTCCCATCAGGGCATCTCCTGCTGAGTCCACACACACACACACACACACACACACACACACACACACACGCACACACTCACACACTCACACACACACACACACACACACACACACACACACACACACTCACACACACACACACACACACGCACGCATGCACAAACACACACACACACTCACACACACGCCACCACGGGACACTCATATCAGGAAGCTCATAAAGACACTCATTTACCGGTTTACGTAAACTGGGGGATAGAACGAATATTTCAGTGAGCGAGGAAATACAGACTCAGCATTACACAGATATACTGATATTAAGCAACATTAATTCCTCATTTCAGAGGAATTACATAAATACTGAGATATACTGAAATTACGCTCAACAAAGCTGCATTTATTTAATCAAAAATACAGTAAAACAGTGACAGTAAAGACATTTATAATGTTACAAAATATAAATTAATGCTGTTCTTTTGAACTTTCCATTCATTATATTATCCTGAAAAATAAAATGCATGACAGTTTCCAAAGAATTCTGAAGGAGCAAAACTGTTTTCAACACTGCTAATAATCATAAATGTTTCTTGATCATCAAATCCTCATATTAGAGTGATTTCTGAAGGATCATGTGACACTGAAGACTGGAGTAATGATGCTGAACATTCAGCTTTGATCACAGGAATAAATTACACTTTACTATTCACATAGACAACAGCTGATTTACATTATAATAATATTTCACAATTTTTACTGTATTTTTGATCAAATAAATGCAGTCTTGGTGAGCAGAAGAGACTCTTTCAAAAACATTAAAAAACTTTGGAGCGGTTGTGTATGATTTATGATCAATATGCCGTACTGTAAATGTCAGTATAACGTGATGTTGCTCATTAGAAAGCGAGTGTTTCTCTCCTCTGAGGTCTGATGTCCTTCATGCTCACGTTGAGCGAGGTGTTGTTAACTCATTATTTAACCCGTTGTTAACTCATCTGGTGTTCAACAACAGGAGCTTTGAAGAGTTTCCTGACAGACCCAGAACTCACAGTAAACCAGCAGAAGAACATCACTTCACACGCCAGAGACACTGAGAAGACATGTTTAATGTCACTAGAACAACCATGTACAGATGGGAACTGAAACAAATTAGACTTCCGGATTCTTAAAGGGGTGGCTGATTATGATTTGACTTTTCTAACTTTAGTTAGTGTGTAATGTTACTGTTTGATCATAAACAACATCTGCAAAGTTACGACGCTCAAAGTTCAAAGCAAAGGGAGATATTTACTTTTACAGAAATCGCTTTTTAAGGACTACAACAAACGGCTGGTAGAGACTACACCACATTCCTCCCGGGTTAGTGACATCACCAACCCTAAAATTTACATAAACCCCGCCCCCTGAACACGATTTATAGATTATCAAGACAGAATATGCTTATCAATAGCCGCGTTTCCATTACCCTTAAAATTGAAATCGCATTTACAGTCACCTGACGTAGATGACGCGGTGTGTTTGGACAGAATACAAGACAGAGTTCTTTATTAAATTCATATAAGACAAAAGAATTACAGGAATACTGGATTCTAAACCTCAAATAAATGCCACAATCAGCAGATCTGAGGGAGAAACACCCAGAAACTCCTCATATGAGCCGCTCACAGTATAATAAGGGTCGTTCCTCACCATTAATGCTGGGAAACACACACACGTCTCCTTCTGTTAATAATAATGGCCAGTGCAGTGGCTGGGATATAGTACATAAACCTACCAGCGTCCGTCCCCATGGTTTCTGGAATGATTTTACTGATCGCGAGAGGAAAAAATTAAGTTTTAGTCGCATAACATCAGATAATGGAAACGCCGTCATTTCGCAATAGTTTTTTGTCAACATTTAGAAAAAAATCGCAAAAGTTTTGCGCAAATCTGTAATGGAAACGCGCCTAATGACTAGAAGATAACTCCACATCAGCTGCATAAACTCATCAACTAACCGTTCAGACATGTTGTATTCGCCCTGTTTAAACATAAAACATAAAAAGTTTGTGTTTACATAAAATATGTGTGTGGAATGTCTATGTTTATATTGTATATATAAATACACACATATGTATATATTTAAGAAACATTTGCATGCAAATACTGTATATATATTTATACATAATTTATATTATATATAAATATAAATATTTTATATATAAATAACACATTTTTCTTAAATATATACATGCATATGTGTGTGTATTTATATATACAAAATAATGAAACAGTCCACACACATACAGTATATATTATGTAAACACAAACTTATATTTTGGATGTGATTAATTGAGATTAATCGTTCCCCAACACTAGTCATAAACATTCATTTCAGCAACAATTTAGGAATAGTCCAGTCAATGTTTAGGAGTGAGTTTGGCTCTGCCGCTTATTTGCAAAGCAAATCAATTCAAGTTTTGGGGGATCTTGGAAGTCTGACCTTTTCGAGCGACTCAAACTGCTTTTCAGCTCCTTGTTTCCTCCCACTTTCGCTTGAACAAGCACCCAGAAGTTGTCAAACTTTCTTGGCGTGTGAAGGCCGAAGTGGTCACACGAAAGATAAAGAAAGGAAACACAAAAGGCCTGCGGGTGTGAATGGAGGGTGATGGTGGAGGCATGCTAATGAAGCGCTAATGCTCACAAGCGCAGGCTAACGGGGTTAATTATCATAACAACGGGGCGCTTCAGGAGACCGACACGTCAGGGTTCGGCCAAGACTCGTCCGATGGAGAGCAGAAGCGCTGACGGATCTGAGAGGTCACTTTATCTTTGTTTAAATAATTAACCCACCTTTGCTTCGCTTTTGTTGGAGGAGTGACACCACAATGAGGCGTTCTCACCGGCATTCAGAGACATTACTGTCCTCGCTTTTGTTTGACATCTGCAGTGACTCAGTGGAAAGGCTAAACAGGTTGAAAACAGCGATTCACAAACACACACACACACACACACACACTGTATGGGACAATATAGTGGGAAAGCCCTTATGAGCGGCCCAGTGTGGGTCTTGCTTTGTGTTGTGAGGACTTTACACATGGATCACTTCATTAAGAGGAGATGAGCAAACAAACTCTACAATCCTGAGCCAACAACCCCACCGTTAACAGCAGAAACACACTCACACACGCTGTGCTTAGACTTCAAGAAACACACTCACACACGCTGAGCTTAGAATTCACGACTGGCACTTTCACAATGCAAATAACATAGGTTTTTGTATATCGATCACAGTTAACGACAATGCAGATCAATCTGTCTATCTATCTATCTATCTATCTATCTATCTATCTATCTATCTATGTATCTATCATTAAACAAACCATCCACCCATAAAACTTCAATTATCGACTTTTTTTTTTACTTTTTCAAAACTTTTTCAAAACTTTTTCAAAACTTTTTCAAATCTTTCAAACTTCGTTTCTGTTGTTTTTCAAGCTAAAAATAGCAGTTATGTGAATTTGATTGAATTTCAAATGCATATTAATTCCCCCAGTACTGCAGCAGTTCTGCATCCCGTTTTCCACATCAATCTAAACCCAGGAACTGAATTGCAATTTAAACGACATTCTCAGTTCAGTTCTGAATGGCGCACAACCCTCAGCTAGATAATTGATTATAATGGCACAGAGCGTGTTTTAAAAAAGTCAAACTACTAACCCGACAACAGCATACCAAGACATGAAACAGCGAAACATGACGCAACGGGCAAAGACGTCCATCTGACGCATGTGTGCCGGACTGAGCACAGTCCCACCCGGAGAACGACAACATATGCATTACTAATTACCAGTATAAAAAACATGATTCTGAAGTATGCCTGACAGATAGCTAGCAACAGAAACACACTCAGTCAAAGCATGGCATGATCTCCTCGAGAGTTTCTCGAGTCTCAGACATAAAGAGGGCCAGTTGTAATGGGAACGCCCAACGCTCAGACACGCAAACAGCCAAATCCTTCTTTAACACAGCAGCTCTTGATGAATGACTGGGGACAGTGGTTCTGCCAAGACCCGACACTGGCCAACGCCATGGAAAGGAAAAGAGCAGGTCTTTTGTTGCATTCTAGCGCAAAAACAAAGCGGCTTTGCTTTTCGAGCGCCGTGTGTATCTCCTCTTTGAAGCCCTCTGACATCTTCATTAACTCTCGTGAAGCAAAATGAATTTGTGTTTTGCCTTGTTAATGTCTGTTCTTCTTGGCTGGACTTCACTCGTCACGCTTTTTTTTCCTCACCACAATAAACTTTGGTAACACTTTACAATAAGGTCTCATTTAGTAAACATTAGATGCATTCACAGTAAAAAAAACAACAACCTTGGGTTATTTTTTTTTACCCAATCATCATATTGGGTCACTATGTTGGGTTATTTTCCAAAAATGTTGGGTCATTTTTAAAATCGTTGGGTAATTTCTAGTAATAACCCGTCTTTTGGGTTAAATACGTATGCTACTTGTGTATTTTGAATTTATGCACACAATCATTTAAATGTTTACATTAAATTCTACACTCCCCAATATTTAGTTTGTAATTTAAACATACATTTGTTGAGACATATTGATCGTTTTATACAATTAAATAATCCGTATTTGAAAACAAAGTGCATTTCATTTATTAAAATAATGTCATGAATACAAATAAATAGTTAACTTAACTGTTGGGTTACTCTGAACCCAGCTGGCTTTCAATGCATTGGGTTAAAATAACCCACCGTTGGGAAGGTGATATACCAACCCATAGTTGGGTTACATTATTATACATTATTAATAACAATGAACATTTGTGAAAGCATATCTGTTTTGTTTTAAAATAAAATACGCTCCTTATGTAAAATGCATGAGCGACTCTAAATGAAGTTGCAACACATCATGCACAAATATAATCAAACAAGCAAGCAAAGTAAGAGTAAAATCTGGCCAGTTTCTTTCTCTCTGTAACCAGTGTTGTGTGAACGAGCGTCATGCATGATGCTGTGAATGTGTAATGATTCAACACAGGACTCGTCTATACCTTCAGCTCCCTACAGAGACTCAATATTACTGTTACCATAGTAAATGTAGAGCATGCATCACATTTACACATGCTAGATACCCGGGGAATCATATAAACACGGCCACTACCGCATCTGACTTCAATTCAATACATGAACTATTAAGAACATGTGAGGCATTGCATTTAACCTGAAACCTTTTAATCTCAAAATCAAAATATATTTTTGTAATTCGCATTATTCTCAATAGATTCTTGTCACTGCAATACACTGTTCTTACTGCAATACACTGTTTTTACTGCATTTCAGCTCAAAGAAAGGCAGTACAACAAATACTACAAATTCTTTAATCTTACTTTTTAAACTGGTAAACTTCATGTATATTTTAATAAAATATTACTATTATTTCTTGCATTGGCAAAAACACTTTAACCTTACTTTTTAAAATTGTAAAATCTACTATTTAAATAAAACATCACTGTTTTTTCTTGCATTGCTGTAACAAGATGTATAAACACTTTACTTTTTAAACTTGTGCAATTTATGACGATTTAAATATCACTATTTGTCTTGCATTGCAGTAATGAGAATGACTTTTCATTGCATTACAAAAATGAAGAGTG